>NW_015541005.1:1452973-1464505 GCF_001515605.1 Sinocyclocheilus anshuiensis | reverse complement strand
GTTATCGCGTTAACGCATGCGATTAATTTTACAATCCTTAACGCGTTAAAATAATTTAACACAATTAAAGCAAAATTACTGAAGCACAATTTCTATTCTAACCCTTTAACCCAGTTTTGCGTCTCTGTTTGCGATTAGATAATTTTAAGCCGCTAAACTCAGTCCAAGTTTTCAGTCCAATGATCCAGTAAGCGAATACATTAAAACAATCCATCCAAAGCAGCGTTAATATAAAGGAAACCAGGCTGATTACATCAGAGACACAAACTTCACAAACTTCATATTTCTTGTGTGTGTTCCTGCAGGTGTTCATAGTGGGTGGAACTATAAACACTGTCAGGGACCGTCTTATCAGCAAGGCCAGCACATTATCATAAATAACCATGTCTGTTTGAGTGAACAGGAAATTGATTGTTTTTACAAACATCTGGTGATATGGCAGTTGTTCATTAGCTGTCAGATGCTCTGATATCTGACAGCAGCAAGAACAAGAAATAGTGTGCCGTACCCTGCCTGACAGTAAGTAAAACAAAGTTCAATATATCAAACTACTGCTTGGCGAAAGAACGGCACTGCATTCTCAGAAGATGCACTTTAGCATCTTTCCCGACTTCAATATTGACATCGCCTATAGCGTTGGTTTAGTATCTTGCTCACGTTTCATCTAGATTTTCTGTCAACAGCAGTGAGTTTACTGTCAGTATGGCACTGTTAGTCTCACTCAACTTCTTAATAAATTTTTCCATTTTCCTAGGAGTTTCTCAGTTTCTCCTTTTTGATCTCCAATTAATTTAAACACTTAATAAATAAATGCTTATTGTAATAAACTGTCTTCACAATATCTGCAACCATTTGGGCCATTCAGATCAAATGGTCAGAGGCCCCCTTAGTTAGTTTGTGTCTGTATCCACCATAACCCCATTTCACTTTCATGATAAACACAACTGAAGTCGAATGAAATAAGAAAACAAACTTACTTCTTCTCTATTAAAAGCAGTAATACAATGAGGACGAAATTAAGCATCTTAATTTGGATTCTCTGCTCCATTGCTTCACAAAGCTCCCTTTTAATTATATTTATCTAATGAGGTCATTGAAATGCATAGGCACAGCCGGCTTGCTTTGCATAGTGGCGGGATGGGGCTGTTTTCATCACAGGCACTACATTGCCTGTGTTGTTTGATTAGATTTTGAGTGGCTCAAACACTATCATTACTTAGTGTCTGGAGCACAAGTGCCTTTCTTCATCAGTTTAGTTTATCCAATTTCTTTGTCTTTTTCTCTCTCAGCTTTACAAGTCTCTTGCTGTTTAAGTGTCTTCTTGGTTTATGGATGGTTGTTAGAATATTCACTCTCTTTCACTTTGTTCATAAAAGCAAATAACTTTTACACAAAACAGAAAGTAGGTTTTCACAGTTAGATTTCAATGCCTCATGCATTGATTATTTATGTTTTGATTTTTAAAACCCTTTATTACTTTTTTTCATGAGCAAAGACATTCAAAATGGTTTTCACAAAGTATGGTGATTATACTATATATACACATATATTAGTGGTGAGACTTTCTGCAGGTTACATTGATATACCAGTAGGTGGCGACAAGTGATTGGCTGCATCCAAACCAAAAAATAGACAGATTATATAATATTTTTTCTTCCGAAGATTGAGATTCCGTATTGTGTGGTTTGTGAATGGTTTTGTGAAGTGAAGCGACACAACTGACAGAAAGGGTCAGAACGCTTTTGGAATTCATCAAAAATATCTTAATTTGTGTTCCGAAGATGAACGAAGGTCTTACGGGTTTGGAATGACATGAGGGGTGAGTACTTAATGACAGAATTTTAATTTTTTGGGTAAACTATCCCATCTTGTTTAATTTGTTGTTGGGTAAAATCAATATCACACTCCCAATCGTGTTCTAGGTCTGAATATTTTGGCATGAAATAACAGCACTCTTGTTCATGTCATACTGTTTATATTCAGTCTGAAAGACATCAGACATTCAATGTGTATATTTACAATGTAAGTACGTGTGTGCATTTGCAGTGAATGTATAGGTAACACTTTATTTTGATGGTCCCTTTTGAACATTCTGTTAACAATAAATAACATTGCACGTACATGTCTACTAACTCACATTAGAGTATTAGTAGACTTTTTGCTTAATATCTGCTAACTCTTTATTGTGATGGTCTCCCAACAGACATTCTACTGACTATAAGTAACTTTGCAAGTACGTCAACTTATTCTAACCCTAACCCTACCAGTCTAATAATACTCTACTAACACTCAATTGAGAGTTAGTAGACATGTAGGTGCAACGTTACCTATAGTCAACAAAATGTGTTAAAGGGACCATCAAAATAAAGTGAAACCAGTGTGTACTGTGAAGTTTCAAGGACAACAAAGTTTCAAAAACAACTGCTCAAACATTTCCAAATAACGGATGAAAAACAGAGAGAGAGAGCTGAGCCAGAGGCCAAAAGTGAGCAGAATGAAAGCAAGAGAGAGAGATGTGTGCACGCTACACATGAGACAATGGAGAGAAAGTTAGATAAGAGAGAAAAAAGGGACCAGAGCTAGGTTTAGCAATTTCTGAGTCCTGTTCCATTAAGAATTAATGACTCGGTGCAGTTTCAACTCTAGGCAGTTCTTAGCATTTGCGCTCTGTTTTCATTGGCGAGCTCGCTGACGTCAGCCCACCCTTCCAAAACACACTGAATTATTCAACCGCTTGTGGCCTATCGCTCCATCATCAGCACGTATGGCAACATATGTGTCCTGCCAGACATGCATAAGCATCGCTGTCGACACGCAAAGTGGGAATTGTGCCCAAATATAACACGGCTTTACTCCAGCGTTACTAAAATGTTTGCACGCCATCTCTGTAAACGACTGACAGTCCAAGAGGAATCGTGTCCTTTTATTTTCAATAAAGTAAGTACTCTGAAAACATCAAATTCATAAATCATTCTTTTAGCATGGTAAGCATGGAGTCGACAGAAACTGCAAGTAGTTACGTTTGTCTTCAGCTGAAACAGATAAGCTTGGTGAGCCATTTTTACCCACGGTGCTTGACAAAAGAAATGTGCCATCAAACCAAATGAGACAGATTAATGAAATGAATTTTCACACAGTAGAACAAGAAGCGTTGGAGAAAGTTGGAGGGGAGAAACTCAAAAAGAAAGGCGCTTTGACTCTAATAAGGTTGCGGATGAATCGGCGGCTGTGCTGCTGATAAAGGAAACTCTGGCGGTGTCGGAGACGTCCTCAGTCTCCGGTTCATCAGGGGTAGGAGGAACGCGATTACGGCTTCCTCCTGAAGCATGCTGATAGGATTAACAGCATTAACCCAAATTTCCTGTGACACTGGTTAGCACCACTGCAGCTAGTGAGATACCCCGGTCCCCCTGATCACTGCTCATCGCTCTCCAGTGCACTGACCTAGCACACTTAGGAAAGTTTGGTCATGACTGTCATGGCTGAACATCTTTTTCTTAGGTTTTTTTTTTTCTTGTTCATCAGAATGGCACTGTTCCGGATATATCATCCAGGAATTGCTGGCCTATTGTTTAATGAAGTATTCAAACATCATATTAATTTGACTTGATTAATTTCAACTATGTACACAAGTATGTGTGGCAGTATTTGATTATTGTATTTTAATTTTGTTTTATATTTTATTTATTTATTTATTTTTAGTTACATTTTAATAAAAGGCATACAGTTTTACCGGCATCTTTATTTTATTTGATCTTTTTATTCTCACTGTCTTTATTTGTATGAATTGGTGCATAATCAGACACAAGGACTGTATGTGGCACTGTTTGAGTAAAATACTTGATTTTTGTTTTATTATTTGTTTATTTATTACATTTTATTTAATTTGTTTTTTAAAGCATACTTTAGCCTAATATTTTAAGATTTACAGGTATCTTTATTTAACTTGATCTTTTTCCTCACTTTTTTAATTTTTATGTATTAATGCGTGGTCAGACACAGGGACTGTGTTATGTGGCACTGTTTGGTTAGTTTTATTTATTTATTTATCTATCTATCTATCTATTTTTTACTGTAAATATATGTAGTATTTGTAGTATTTATCTATCTTTTTCCTGTCACTGTCTTTATTAATTTATATTTATTTATGTATTTATTTTAAACTTTTTACATTTTATTTTTAAACAACATACTGCAGAAATTTACTTGAACATTTTATTTGATCTTTTTCATGTCACAACTTTATTTTTGTGTATCTTTTGCATATTCAGACACAGGGGCTATGTTATGTGGCACTATTTGATGAATGTGTTTGCCTGGCCTCTGTTGATCTGATATGATTTGCTCTCAAGCATTGCTTTATCCTCACACCTTGCCTTCTGGGACTGAGAGAGAGACAGCAAAAGATACAAAGCAGAGATGGATCCTCAGCAAATACAGGCTTAGTGATCACAGTCTAGCCAAAGAAGACAGACACAGACAAACATGGCATCCAAAGGAAAAACAAATCTGTGCTTACTGTGACACTGGCGAGGTTGGGACAGAGGCACACCTCTTATAAATTTGTGAAATAATTTGAAGAACTTATTTTTCTGTCACTGTTGTTATTGTGTGCATTGATATGTTGGCAATATTGTAATTAAAAGAATAACGCCGGCAAGCTATTGAGCAAGAATGTGACACTCCTCTTTTCAATTCATTTCTAGATGGGCAAATGGGAGAACCAGAGTTTGACTTTGAAATATCCTGTGTGGCCTCGCTTCAACTCTTTTGGTGATGCAGAGACAGACGACAATCACCTGAGCATTGTAACTCTAGAGGAGAAGCCTTTTGTCATTGTGGAGAACGTGGAGCGCCTCACAGGCACCTGCATGAGAAACTCTGTGCCCTGCCGCAAACACATCAAAGAGTAAGGCTTGTTTTTCTCAATCACTCACTCATCTACTGAAAGAATCACTCTCAAACTGATAGATGTTTGACATCGTGACCCTAGAGAGGTGTGCAGAGTGATGTAAGAGCACTCTTAAAGAGAGTTTGATATATGTTGAGGGTTGTTGATTGCATGCCTACATACATCAATCAATACTGTAGTGTTACTGTCCACTTGTCGTTGGAAGACACTAAATTAGATTTTTGAACTTTTATGTGCTTATTGTTCAAGGGAAACCCAAATGTTTAGTTTTTTTTAATAAATACATTTTGATTCGATATCAGTGTTATCGAATACATGCCTTTACTGCCACTTTTGATCAAATTAATGCAGAATAAAATTATTATTATCTTTCTTTAAATAGTACTGACTCCAAACTTTTAAACAGTAGTGTACATGTTTGAGTTTACATAAACAATTATTAAAAAGTCAGTCATAAAAGTTGTTGTGATCTGTGAGCCTTGATTAACACTGAGAGTGAAAACTGCCCAAAGAAACGCACAGGGGCTTTTATTGGATTTTTTACACTGCTAAATAGGGCGAAGAATATACGATCTCATAGGATCACTATATCCTGCTCTGTATGCATGAAAATTAGTCTCTTCAAAGAACTGAGCACACACACACAAAGGCACAAGAGAATACATGGATGCCACACATGTCCACTTGCAAACAGGCCAGTGCTCTCTGTTGTGTTCCTCCAACGGCACAATTCCCACTCAAGCATCCATTGTGCCCGTTTGGAGGAAGAGGAGGAGGCAGGAATTAATAAGGCATGCAAAGACACTGGCAGGATATAGTCCCGTCCTTCCTCTCTTTCTCTGTGTCTCTTCCTCAGCCTCACTTTATTGGTTCCTCATCTGCTTGGTTTTAACAGCAAAATTACTCAGTCAACATAACTACTCAGCCATAATCACAGTAAACAGAACTAGATATTACCTTAGTGCATCAGAAACACCAACGGGAACTTCTGCCCTAATTCAACATAGCATAAACACGATCAGAGAGTTGTTATTATCGCCTTTGATAAACAACCTTCAAATGTACATTCTTAAAAGCTTTAGTTTGCTTATAGAGCACAGAAAATGTTTATGGTGTTTTGAAAGCTCATCTGTCACTGATATATGCACAGTATTCATTTGGTGAAGCATTGTAGTTCATTCAGTACTCTACGATTCATATATTTGGAGTCATTTTTTTTTCTTGAAAAAATATTATTGTAATCAGCAAGGATGTACTAAATTGATCAAAAGTGCCAGTAAAGACTTTTACATTGTTACAAAAAATTATATTTGATATAAATGCTGTTGTAAATGCTAAAACCATTTCCACAAAAATATGAATTGCCACAACTATTTTTATCAATAAGATAATAATAAAAAAAAATGTTTCTTGAACAGCAAATCAGCATATCAGAATGATTTCTGAAGGATCATGTGACACTGAAGCCTGGAGTAATGATGCTGAAAATTCAGCTTTAGATCACAGGAATAAATTACATCTTTTTTTAAGTATTACATTCGAAAACTATTTCAAATTGTGATAATATTCCACAATATTACTGTTTTTTAATCAAATAAATGCAGCCTTGGTGAGCATAAAATGACTCTTTCAAAAACATTAACCCTACACCCGACCCTAAACTTGCCATTATTTACTCAGCCTCATGCCTTCTCCAAACCTATACTATGACTTTCACAAAAGGTGAATTTTTTAATGACTAAAAAGTGGTTTACATGATATACCATGTAATCTTAGTCTAATGAAGTAATGAAGTAGCAATGCCCAGTCTCAGTAGACTTCAGAAGACTCATTTGGACTGTTATTGTGTCTGCTTTTATGTGTTTATGGTAGTTTTGTATCCTTTTTGGACCTTGAAAGCTCTCAGTCCCCATTCATTGTAATTGCAGAGAAAAGTGTGACCTCAAAATAAGTAGATCTTCAAAATTTCTCCTTTTTTGTTTAATGAAAGAAGAAAGTCAGCAGGTCTGAAATGAAATAAAGATAAGCACACGATGACAGAATTTTCATTTTGATGGGTGAACTAATACTTTAAGAGCAAAAAAGTAAACTATATTTATGTGAAGAGTCACCCTTTTGGCCCAGTCTGACAGACAGACAGTCTAACACTCTGATCTTTGTCAGAGATAAATGCAGTATGATGATGTGGGAACGGCAGCTCATCTGGTATCCTCAGCTGTCGTTTTACCCTCTACTTCAGCTGCTGCTGAGGTCTGTAGATGCAGAAACTGATGCAGTGCCAGCTTGACAAGCCACAGACACAGAGGAGACATGCTTCAGTGATCAGGACGCACACACACAAACAGATGCAAACAATTCAAGATCACTCTGAGCCACTGAGATATTTAAAAGCAAATGTCAGAATTCAGATAATCACCTCCAACTTTTACCTCTTAGATTTAACTCCTAGATTTTCACACATTGTGTTGTCTTGGCAAGTGATCACATTAGCTTGCCTCATATTAAAAAAATCTCCACACTGGTGGACAGTGTGTCTTCATAAGAATGTAATTGGTGTAGTAAAGGCAGTGAGGAAGTGGTCTGGTGACATAAGAGAGCCCCTCTTATTGCCGCTGGGTATCGAAATGTGAGGAAGACTCTGTTATAATATGGATTCTGCCTTGTGAGAGTTAGAATAGAGCCTCTGCAGGAGCCAGGGGAATTCATTGTGTGCGTCATAGCCAGCACAGAGGGGAAGAGATTGATTTTAAACTGGATTTTGCCTAGGCAGTCGAATGTGTGTCTCTCTCATTGTGGAGACAGGAAAGTTTGTTCATTTCTGCAGTCAGAAGGCATGCAGCCACTTTTTGCTGCCAAAACACTCCTCTGCTTTTATACAATCAGTGCTAGGCTGGATTTACAATAAGCTTTTTTTTTCTAACATGATAACAGATAACAAGCTCAGCTTTTCAGTCTTTTGTAGACTGCACTATCTGCATTGTAGACTCATTTATTTTGTTCAGGTACTGGTTATAGAGCAGCTAGGACAATCAGGCAAATGATTGTAAGTGATTAAAAGTGAAAATTCACTTCTTAAAGGTGTAGTAATGTTTATTTTAATGATAATTTTGATAAACAGAAAATGTTATTTTATTATTTAATTTTTTAAAATTTATTTTATTTTATTTTATTTTTCAAACTTTCACTGCCCTAGTAATGAAGGCTTATGCAATGCACAATTTTGAGCTGCAATACTTTTTTATTTTAATAAAATATTTTTATAAAAATGTAGATAAGCAGAGTCATTTTTCATAGATTGTTTTGTTTTGTTTTGTTTTGTTCAACCTCTGGCATCTCCAGTAATGACTTTCACTTTCTCTGGGCAGACATAATTTAGGCATTTGCATTATTTTGAGGTCTCTGAAACAAATATTTATAGTCATTGCATGCAATCTACATTGGGGGCTACATAGGGACTACATCAAATACATGGCAATAGCAAAAATAGTTTGCAGTGAGAAGAAGGATTTGGCACGCATGGGAGCAATCTGTGGAGACAAAGTATACTCATAAGTGTTTTTTTCTTAGTGTTGATCTTTTTAAAGAACATAGAGAGCTGAGTCTCAATTAGCTTCAATCTAAAAGTTAAATGAGGCTCCCAGGTGGCTTTGCTAGTTTAAGTGTTGTCTGTCTGAACTCTGAAGTGGAGATGCTCCACTCACAGATGGTGGCATGATTACTAATGCAGCTCTGTCCTGTCTGCAACCCTGTAATTTTTTTCTTTACTAAAGTACACTTTTCTCTACAAATTTAGCTACTTTGTACAACTATCAGCTAATTGGAGAGTGTTGTTTATTCACCCCAGTCACTCATAATTATGTCTAGAACATGCCTCCCCAGAGTGCACGTTGTGCAGACTTGTAGTTAAGGATCTGAGCTGTTAACCAAAAGGTTGTAGGTTTAAACCCAAGAAGGGACAGTCCATTAACCACTGCCGTTTTGCCCTTGAGCAAAGCACTTAACCCCAGGCTACTCCAGTGGGACTGTCCCTGCAATAAGTGTTCTGTAAACTGTCTTGGACAAAACTAAAAGTTTTGCGCATTTCTGACGCAGTGTAAGGATGTCTGTGAATGAAAAAAATATGCACAAATCTGAATAAATAAACAAATCACTTGTTGATTGGGCAAAAAAAGACAATTAAAACTGTATCTAATTCTTGTTTAAAATGTAAATGTAATGTCTCAATATATTGATAAATCATTTTTAAATGCAGCATCTACATTGCATTTGTTTGTCGTTTTGCCAAATGTTTTTCTTTTTATTCATTTCACATAAGTAAAGTGATTTATTTATTTAAATAAAAAAATAAAAATGTAGTATAACATACATTTATTCATTAAGTTGAATGAATCAATTATAGGCAAATAAAATGGCAAATAAATAGACGTATTTATATAAACTTTTTTATCTAAATCATGTTTAAAAAATGTCACTAAATGTAACAATAAAGTTATTTGTTTATTTACATTTTTACTCTTTAAGTTAATACAATTGGTAATTAATTAAATTATAATTAAATAAATTGGTAATTTTTTTTTAAGTGACACTCCTAGTTCTTGCCAGGTATAAACATCAATGTATCTGACTAACCACTTGGGATTGGATTACCCAGATTTTAATATCAGGTGTAAACAGGACTTTGTTTGGGTGAGGTAGTACCCTAGGATGAATTCAGCTATGAAATAAATAAAAACTGAATGAGAGTATGAACACTAGATGTACTGTAAGCTGTAGTAATGTAGGTTCTACTTTAGTCGACCCCTTCTGACTGTGTCTAAAAACAGGACCTTCTCCCCCAGTCCAAATGAAATAATCATCTTGACTGCCCTATAAATAGAATTGTCTTCCTCCTCGCTCGGGAAAACAGGAACCCCTCTGCAATTAAGTCGGCACAGATTGGCGGTGGTCTTTACGAGGCGTCAGAAATCTCCAGCCGACTGCAATTTTCACCAGAGGTTTGGCACTCCCTTGATGGCTCCCTGAGAGGCTCTCAAGGGAAAGCCCTACTATTCATTGTAATTAAGAAATTTCTCCACTGCCGGCAGTGAAAGCCTTTATCGTTCATGCTTCAGCACACTATACCTACTGTACTGTAATCCCAGCTAGTGAATGGTCTGCGCAAGCAGGCTGCTGTCCAAAATATGCTTTAGACACAGTGCAGCAAAATACAGTTGTGACTCCTCTTCTGAGTGCTTAATCCCGCTCTGTTCACACAGAGATTGCTTATTGTGTACATGCAGTGGAAAATCACATGAAGTTCACACATGCAGTATATAGTAACTGCACTAAAGGAGGTTTACAAAGATAACAACAATCATTTGTTTGTAATTTCATGTTTGTGGTGAGATTAAAATGTGAAAATATAATATATAATATAGTATAAAATATAATATATAATATATAATAATGTGTGATATATGTAGTCATGAAATCAAAGACAAGTGCTCAGATTCATTTCCCAAACATTTAAATTGCGACAATAAATATTAATTTGAATTTGTCAAATTCATACATTATGGTCTAGAGAGAGCACATTGTTTAAAAACAAAAGGCCACTTTGTAAATTTTAGTTTGCTGATAGGTGTTTGTGGTAATTAATATTTCTTTCATCCATCCTACATTACCATTCAAATGTTGAGGTCGGTATGATTGTGAAAGAAGTCTCTTATGCTCTCCAAGGCTGCATTTATTTGATTAAAAATACAGTAAAAATAGTAATATTGTGAAATTTAATTACAATTTAAAGTAACTTTTTTTTCTATTTGAATATACTTTAAAATGTAATTTATTCCTGTGATGACAATGCTGAAGTTTCAGCAGCCATTACTCCAGTCTTCAGTGTCACATGATCCTTGAGAAATCATTTTAATATGCATTCTAATCATTCTAATATTCTAATAGAATTCTGATTTGGTGCTCAAGTAGCATTATTGTAAATGTTAAAAACAGTTTTACTGCTTAATATTTTTGTGGAAACTGATCATTTTTTTCAGGATTTGATTAATATAGAACAGCATTTAGTTGAAATAGAATTTTTTAGTAACAATGTAAGTTTTTACTTTCACTTTTAATCAATTTAATGCATCCTTGCTGAATGAAAAGTGTCTTTATTAAAAAAAAATAAAAAATCTTACTAAAACATCTGAAGACATGTCATACAGTATTTCTCCCTATGCACAGGGCCGCATTAACCACTGGGCTAGGCGGGGCTGAAGCCCCGGGGCCCGAGCAAGGAGGGGGCCCGTGATTGGCTGTGGAGTAGATTGACGGACATCGGTAGCGCCGAGCACCAAAGCCCCACCACGCCCCTCACTTTTTAGCGCTATTATTTAGTGGAGTTTTCCGTAAATTCCATGCATTACCATTAGAGATTAAAACGTCACATTTGAATTTGTTTTACCAATCAAATGCATTTATTATATATTTTACTTTTGAACGAACTGTGCACGTAGCCTATCAGGTGATCGCTGCGCCTTATGTCTGCATTTACCTCTCCACTTCATTCTGGTGTAATCTAGAAACGGTCATGCAAAGAGCAATCTTCGATAAGTAAAAATGTCAACTATTCTAAAAAAAAAAAA
>NW_015541005.1:1448282-1452865 GCF_001515605.1 Sinocyclocheilus anshuiensis | reverse complement strand
AAAGTTTTTAGCAAGGACTTAAAAACAGACAAAGAAGGGGCCATTCTAATCTCTAAAGGTAGGGTATTCCAGAGTGGTGGCCCTGCCACCGCAAATGCACGCTCCCCTCTATTACTATGGAAGTCATTGGGGCACAGAAACTGTTTGGTTACCAGTTTTTAAATTTTTTTTTATTTTGAGATATTGGAATTGGCAACAAGAATTATGAAACTTTGATTGGATAAAAATCCTATTTTAAGCGATATCATTATTGTGACGGGGGGCCCTGCAGTAAGTCATAGCCCCGGGGCCCAGTTAGGTATTAATGCGGCCCTGCCTATGCATGGAACAATCCAGAAAATGCATCAGTCAGCTAAGTGTGAAATGGTCCTGACTTCATGATTCAGATATTCTGCTTTAAGTTGAACTGTGATTAATGTGCTCTATCCATCAGCAACACCACTGAGGGAGGAGGAACGTACATTAAAAAGTGCTGCAAAGGCTTCTGCATCGACATCCTGAAGAAAATCGCTCGGAACGTGAAGTTCACCTACGACCTTTATCTGGTGACCAACGGGAAGCACGGCAAGAAGATCAACAACATGTGGAACGGCATGGTGGGAGAGGTGAGAAGATTTCACTAGCCAAATCTGCCGATGCGATTTGTTATCGAATGCTGCTTTTCCATTTACAGAGATAAACAAAGGTTAGATTGAATAAAGTTTTGTTCTCCCTCTCTCTCTCGCGCGCTCCACTGGAAGTAATTTTGTAAAAGTCAGTCAAAGCCTGATAGCAATCAAATGTGAAATTGGGGAAATGAGCTAGATATTTGTTCAGTTTGGATCCAGAGGGAGCGAAACGCTAGAACTCAAGTTTCATTTGGCTGCAAAAATGAATCGAAATATCCCAGGTGTTCTGTATATAAACTTTGCAGCTTTTGACTAAACCGCTGTGTCGTCTTGTCTCCTTCAACAGGTGGTGTACAAAAAAGCAGTCATGGCCGTGGGCTCCCTGACAATCAATGAGGAGCGCTCAGAGGTCATCGATTTCTCCGTCCCCTTCGTGGAAACGGGGATTAGTGTGATGGTATCCCGTAGCAACGGAACCGTCTCCCCATCAGCGTTTTTAGGTAACTATCTGCAGGGCACAGCAGCTGTTTTCTCGACGATCATCTTATTTCCACCTGTCAAAATATTGAAGTCTTTCCACCAATCAAACCCCAGATCCAACAGGCCGATAGAGTTGCCCACAAATCCGCTGAAGTGGGCCGCTTTTAGATTCATAGCACCCTGAGTGCTCCTTTATGCTTGATGGCACTAGATCAGCAAGCCATTATTTAATTAGCATAAGGCCAATAATTACAGGGTCTGAGAAACTTCCCCAATCGACACTTGCCAGTTTCGCATTTGCTTCCCACGGTAAAGCTATTTTCATCTCTTCAGCTTGTCTGTAGTCACATATCAAGCAGAATGCCTGGATGATAGTCGCTGACTGTGACTTTTTTCCCCGATCTACCTGTCTCTCGCTTCCCCTTCGCTGCAGAGCCCTTCAGTGCGTCTGTGTGGGTGATGATGTTTGTGATGCTGCTGCTGGTGACTGCAATGGCTGTCTTCATGTTTGAGTTCATCAGCCCCCTGGGCTTCAACAGGAACCTTGCTTCCCACGGTAAAGCTATTTTCATCTCTTCAGCTTGTCTGTAGTCACATATCAAGCAGAATGCCTGGATGATAGTCGCTGACTGTGACTTTTTTCCCCGATCTACCTGTCTCTCGCTTCCCCTTCGCTGCAGAGCCCTTCAGTGCGTCTGTGTGGGTGATGATGTTTGTGATGCTGCTGCTGGTGACTGCAATGGCTGTCTTCATGTTTGAGTTCATCAGCCCCCTGGGCTTCAACAGGAACCTCGCTCAGGGCAAAGGTACGTAACTAGCACTCTCAGCTACTCACTCCCTCCCTCCACAGTTCCTCCTCCGTTTCCCCTGCAATGCAGTCGGTCTTTCAGTTTCAGACACACTAGTAAATCCTTGCTCTGATAGAGCGTCTCACATCTGCACCACAAACCTCTTGTTCTTTTGCGAAACATTAAGGCTTAATTTATACCTAAATGTTCGGTGCTGAGTGGTTTCGGGCTCGGAGTTAGTTCAATAAAGTTCAATTCATTTTCATTTGATTCAAGTGGATCAGATTTAATTCATGTAGCCTCATTTGGAGTGCCTTTGTTACTTGGCACTAAAAAGCATTTCTTCTTTGTTAGACTACTCATTTAAAGCTTAGATTTTCAAAAGGGAGGCACGTCAAAGCAATCTAAAGATAAATCAGCTGTCTATTTCTACAGCCACCTTACAAAGGAATCGTTCTAGGTTTACTTCTGTGTATTTATTGTAATGTTTCACGGTGAACTCTTGCATGCAGTTTCACTTATATGAAAACAAAAGGCCGATGAACTGTTCAAGAATATGAAGATTAACAGCTGAACAGCAGGGTGCTGTACTTTGGCTTTATTCTGTACAAGTGCTCTAATGACCGTGAAGAGGGGAGATTATGTTATTTCTGAAATTAAAGAACTGAGAAAGGCTTTGGCACGAATGAAGGATGTTAATGAAAACGCATCTTCCGCAGACCCCCACGGACCATCCTTCACCATGGGCAAAGCAGTCTGGCTGTTGTGGGGCCTGGTATTTAACAACTCCGTGCCCGTGCAAAACCCCAAAGGCACCACCAGTAAATTCATAGTGTCCATCTGGGCCTTCTTCGCTGTCATCTTCCTGGCCAGTTACACTGCCAACCTGGCTGCTTTCATGATCCAGGAGGAATTTGTGGACCAAGTGACAGGTCTAAGCGACAATAAGGTAAAACAATATTTATACACTAGTGTTCACATTTTTGGGGCCTGTAAGTTTATTTATTTATTTATTTTTAAAGAAATTAATTAATTATTCGGCAAGAATGCAATACATTAATCAAAAGTGAGAGTAAATACTTTTATATTGGAAATATTTGAAGTTTTACTGAAATAAATGTCTATTCATCGAGATTGATCATGATTTACACAAAAATATCAAGTAGCACAACTGTTTTCATCATTTAGAATAATAATAGGAAAGGTTTCTTGAGCAGCAAATTAGCATATTAGAATAATGAATAATGGCTGCTTAAAATTTCAGCTTTACCATCAAAGGAATAAATTACATTTTAAAATATATTAAAATAGAAAATAGTTATTTTAAATTGTAAAAATATTTCACAATATTACAGTTTTTTTTCTCTCTTCTCTCTCTCTCTCTATATATATATATATAAAAAATAACCATTAAAAATATTCACATTCTTAATACAGTTTACCTCGCGTTTAGGTCATGTAAGGATATTTATTGATAGATTATGTGGCAAAGTATGTGTGTGTGTCTCCCAAAGATCTAATGAAAGCTTCGCCACTGATGGCAGCACAGTGGTTTCGATCCTGTAATAGCGCAACAAAGTACTTTGACCTTTGGTAAGACGTTGCAGTCTCTGCTGGGTATTTACTGCAGTCTACAGTGTTTACTTTGCAGGCTTGAAGTTTTGTCAGGCGCTGGATGTTTTGTTCATGAGGCTCGTATCCAAGACTAACAAGTGCTCCTCCTTTACATGAAAACAAAGTCTTCACAACTGATTAGTATTTATTTCAGAGAGAGAATGCACAAGAATCTTTCATGAGAATCCTGCACCATGCCAGCATGCTGCTGTGAGTGTTGGATGACAATGAGCTGGAGCCTTTTAAAATAATTTGGATGCTTGGAAGGTTTAAAAAGGACTATGCTGCGTATTGCTTTGCATAACTGGTCTGTGAAGAGAAAAACAGAAGAATAAAGACTACTGATGGCCTATACTATGAAATTAGAATAGAATAGAATAATATTTTCATGTATTACTGTTAATTAAAGGCCTGTTTAATTAGTTCAAATATTTTTATTTTATTTATTTATTTATTTTATTTTTTTGGTGGTGGAGCTAGTCAAAAATTTTGAATAATAGTCAAAAATATGGCAAAACATATTCACATATCAGTGAAAATCTGAACTAGTAGCCCATCCTGGCAAGTGTAAAATATCCTGTTTGAAAAGAATCTCTTCAATCACAAATAAAACAAAGCCCAAAGCTATTTCACATAGATTGTGAACTCTCTTATGTAGCGGTGAGCTCTATTAAAGTAGAATAATTTGTCTTGTTCAGCTGTCATGGGACTTTTTGTTGGCGTTTTACTGTAAGCTCAGCATTTGTGTGGAGGATTCATAAATACAATGTCTTTTGTAACTGGTAGTGAGCTGTTACTCTGTGTTAAATCCTGTAGGAGGACAGTCATTAAAGGCACAATATGTAAGATTTTTTTATTAAAATATCCAAAAACCACTAGAACAGCGTTATATATTTTGCTGACTTATGTACTTACATTATCCCAAATGTTTCGAAGAATGTTTAAATCCAGAGAAATAAGCAATTTTAACAAGTGACACGGATCATGTCCATAGTGTCATTGTGTCGCCTGCCAATGATGTCATAACCCCTCGATTTCCAGTTTTGTTTTGTAGAAAACATGGAAACACCAAAGACGCTTTAATATGTTGTGC
>NW_015541005.1:1440910-1448272 GCF_001515605.1 Sinocyclocheilus anshuiensis | reverse complement strand
GCGGAGGGGAGCGTCAACAATTTCCACTCCGTGCTCTGAGTAATTATTTAATAATCACTCCGCTCCCGGTTCACCATTTCCCGCTCCCGCTCCACTCCTCGCAGAAACACCGCTCTGCGGCTAAAGTATTTCAGTTTGTTTGAAATATCACAGTTCTCTTCATAACGTATGTTAAAAAATAAAATAACAGCAGAGTTTCAAAGTGGCTTATTTTAACACTAGTGTTCAAATTTTTTTCCTACCACGTGACAAACTAATAACATGGTTGTCAGCATTAAAAGGTATAATTGCTGTTTTTTTTTGTTTGTTTTTTTAGGTGCAAATTTTGTGTGGTGGTGTCCGGCAGAGTATGTGAGCGGAGTGGAGCGTCAACAATTTCCACTCCGTGCTCTGAGTAATTATTTAATAATCACTCCGCTCCCGGTTCACCATTTCCCGCTCCCGCTCCACTCCTCGCAGAAACACCGCTCTGCGGCTAAAGTATTTCAGTTTGTTTGAAATATCACAGTTCTCTTCATAACGTATGTTAAAAAATAAAATAACAGCAGAGTTTCAAAGTGGCTTATTTTAACACTAGTGTTCAAATTTTTTTCCTACCACGTGACAAACTAATAACATGGTTGTCAGCATTAAAAGGTATAATTGCTGTTTTTTTTTGTTTGTTTTTTTAGGTGCAAATTTTGTGTGTGATGAAAATAACAGTACGTTTTCGTCAGTTATTTTACCTACGGATCGATGCATTTCTTACAGATTTCTGCTCATTCGAAATCGGATACAGATGAAGTAGCACTGTAAGATTACATTTGTTTGAATGCATTATTGAGAGAGCGATTGCGTGTGAATAAGTGTTGTAGTACTTGTTTAAATTATGCTTTCAGCTGAAAATATCTATATCTAGAAGAAACAAACTTCCTTGAGAACTATAACTTCCCGCTCATGTCCATTGCCATCATCATAGCTTCACATTCTTTCTGATTTGAATCCTTCTGCATCAAGCTAGCTAAATGTTTAACACGTGAATTCTTGCTAAATATGCAGTTATTTTACGGGCTGTTGGCATGAATTGTACTCGTGATGGAGTGGTGGTGGAGCGCTCTTGGAGCGAGTGAAAACCACGATGCTCCGACTTCTAAAAAATCCGCTCCTCGCTCCATTCAAAATCACACCGCTTCGCTCACATACTCTGATTGTGAGTAACTGTTGCCGTCATGACAGATCTATTTCAGAACCAGCCGCTATCAAAATAATCTGGCTTCGGGGGCGGGCCAGATATTATTGCTGGCGGGCCAGTTTTGGCCCGCGGGCCACCTGTTGCCAACCACTGGTGTAGAGTGTTGTGATGCACAATTTCATCCACAGAATACAGAGAATTGTGCTTCTGTACAAGTCTAGATAAGAGTATACGTATGAATGTGTATTTTTCCTGATTCCCCAAAATAGACTTTTTTTTTAGCTATTCAGGGACTGTTATTTAAGTGTTGAAATACTTGAAATATGGCTGCCCAGTGAAAATAAATAACCATACTGAGTCAAGCACCTTGAAAGTGTGCATTGGCAAGAGAGCAGCAGGTGTAGACTGGCTCGAGAAGAGCTCCTCAGCTACTTGTTCCATACAAAAAGGGCATTGTTTGGCATGTAATAGAGAATAAATGGTATAATAAGACAGGCAGTGTCCGTTCTATGAAACAGAAGTCGAAAGGAGAGTTGAATTCTTGTATTATATGGGCTTGAGGAAAAAGAAGATATGAAGAGCAAGAGGAAATAGCTTAAGATGAAGCCCTGGGCCTGCACTCATTGCAGAGCCACAACTCTGGTCAAATAGTCAACAAACAAACACATTCAAAAACATGTCTAGTCTACTGGCAAAGTGCTTATTTTCAATGGCACATTGGTCATATGAGTGATGCAGAATGGAGTCTAAAGAAAAGATGAAAAGAGATTCTTAAGCAAAGCTGCCGGGCTTAGTTCTGTGATGTTAGGCCCTTATCAAGCACATATTAACTTAGATCCAACTCCTGCCCTAAATACCCACCTGGACTACTTATTAATGAAGTTAGTGATAAATTTAATCAAAATTATGCCAAGAGAATTGTCACAGTACACTCTATAAAATATAGATTCCAAATGGGGGGTTTCGTAGCGATGCCATAGAAGCATTCTGTGTTTCCCAAAGAACCTTTCATTGAACAGTTCTTAAAAGAACCATTTTTTTTTCTTAGTGAACAAATCTTTTTAACAATCTAAAGAACCTTTTCCAACTATAAAGAACCTCTTTGTGCAATGTAAAGGTTCCATGGAAGTTAAAGGTTCTTTGTGGAAGCAAAGATGCTAATAAACAACTGGAATTTTCAAAAGCAAGCAGCTGTTCATAAATACTTGCATTATGATTGGCAGGATTAGATTAACAAACTCCTCTCAAACATTACTTTAATACTCCATTTAGTGTACAATGAACTCATACAAGATGTTTCACAATATTAAATGTGAAAAACTAGAGGATTGTTAAGTTGTCTTTTGCTTTTTTAGAGATTTAAAATCTTATAGTTACAATATGGTTCCTGTACGTAACTTCTCCAAAGTACTATAGGCAATGAAAAGTTCTTTGTAAAATCAAAAGATTTGGGTTGTAAAACACTTTTGGTTATTAGAAGCAGTCATTTTAAGAGTGTGAGTGATAAAACTCAATGTTCAAGTTTTTTATTGTCTGTATTTATAGCCATGGAAGCGTTTTATTTCCTGTTGTGCTTTTATTGGTCATTTATTTTGTTTTTTAACTTTGCAGTTTCAGAGTCCCTACTCCTACTCCCCTCCTTTCCGCTTTGGAACGGTTCCTAACGGCAGCACAGAGAGGAACATCCGTAAGAATTACCCCGACATGCACCAGTACATGGTGAAGTACCATCAGTCCGGGGTGAACGATGCACTGGTCAGCTTGAAGACTGGGTATGTATATCACACCCTCCCTCACTGTGTTTATCCGGTCAGTCTGAGCAGAATGGGTGAAATAGTCAATGAGACATTGTTTTGCTGGCATATAATTGTCTCACACTAAATACTGGCCGTGCTTATTTAAAGTGGAATAGTTATTATAAAAGGGATAGTTCACCAAAAAATTAAAATTTTGTTATTTTTTACTCATATTTCTGTTGCCCCATATTTATTTATGGCTTTCTTTCTTACTTGGAACACAAACACAAAAACAAAAGAGTATCCGGACCATCATCAAGCTACAAACTGACATTAAAAATCATATGATAGCTTTGTGTGAGGTGAGCTTTGTGTTATTTTAGTATTATATTTCAAATTTTCCTTTACATTTTTTGCAAATGTTAATAATTTTGTTATGTGCCTTTGTAAAATTTCAGTGTTTTTCAATGTTGGTAACTGTAGTACTTCAACACTTTTTAAGTGTACATTTTAATGTTTTTAAATGAATAGTTAACTAGTTAACAATAATTACACAACTCAACATTTATTATAAACTCCTCCACCATCATCACAGCCAAATTACAGGAGGATTGGGGGTAATTGTGTTTTTTCTCATGCTGATCTCTAGAATAATAAAACCTCAGTTCTAACAACACAAGGAAGTTTTGCAGTTTCAGTTTAATGAAAATGAAAAAATCAGTGAAGAAAAAATAGCCCTAGTTCATTTGTTGACAATTTTTGTGGTTACTAAGACAATTCAGCTTCATATAATTGAAATACAAGCAATACTGCCATAATACTGAGTATTATAAGGTACTGTACAGTGACAAGGGCAGTAGATCAGCACGAGTGATATTAAACAACATTCATTATCTATCTGAACTGCAGCAAGACTGTGTCTTTGTATATTAGCAGATGGGTACAGCACAAGCACAATATTAAATTAGCTTACAGTATATTAATAAAGCGTAGATGATTTCTTTTGGAAGTGCACAGGATCATTTCTCGCAGCTTGGCATGTCTCTACACATACTGCAGAAGATCCACCTTTACAAAAGAATCATTGAGCAAATCTACTGGATGTCAGTGTGATCCCTGAGTTACATTTGACATTCTTGAAATGTCAGACAAGCAGACTAATAAGTCTTAGACAAAGGCTTTTCCAACAGAGAGATCGAGTTTGACAAGCAGCCCACCGTGGCTCCAAATGTCAGTTTGTAGGTGGGGTCTAAAGTCGGGTGCACATAGTGTGATTTTTGTCACGATTTTGCTGTTTGAGACAAATTTCAGAGATTGTAGGAGCTGGTCATATGATGGCTGTCTAATGAAGAAGCACAAACTTCCTCATGTTACAATTGAGGTTTTACAGTATCTACAGTTTAGCATGAAAAATAAAAAAAAGAAAAGAAACAAAAGAAAATAAATGCTCTTTTATGTTTTTTTTTTGTGCTTTGACCCATGATTCTCTTTTCAGTTGTGACCATAATGGGGGAGGTGCAGTTGAGTTTATAATATTACATTTCAGTCTTTTTCCAGTTTTGTTACTAAAAGTGAAAAAGTGAAAGTGACGTGACATGTGGCCAAGTATGGTGACCCATACTCGAAATTAGTGCTCTGCATTTATCCCATCCAAAGTGCACACACACAGCAGTGAACACACACACACCGTGAACACACACCCAGAGCAGTGGGCAGCCATTTTTTGCTGCGGCGCCCGGGGAGCAGTTTGGGGTTCGGTGCCTTGCTCAAGGGCACCTCAGTCGTGGTATTGAAGGTGGGAGAGAGCACTGTACATTCACTCCCCCCACCGACAATCCCTGCTGTTACGAGATTCGAACCCGCAACCTTTGGGTTACGAGTCCGACTCTCTAACCATTAGGTTAGAAATCAAAACTATTAAAATTTGTTTTTTATTAAATAAAATGAATTAAAATAAAACACTAAAATAAAATAAAAACTATCTGGACTAAAATTATTATGTAGTTTATATATTTATATAGTTAATATTGTGCATATTGTGTTTCTACTTAATATGATGAATTTTTAATTCAAATTTACTTCACTTCTCAGAACAAATATTATTCCAAAGAAGAACATTACAGAGAATTGTGCCTCACAAGCACCAATGAGAAAATGAAAGACAAAAATGGCAAGATGTAGGCTTATATAAACAAACAATTCTGTAAAGTATGTGCCCTTTTTATTTCTTACTATTGAAATGCATTTTGTAAATAAAAAATAAAAAAAACTCTGATTTTCTACTTTTCTCCCTTTTGCAGACACCATTTTGACAACACCTTGCATTAAACATTAGGCTGAAGTCAATCAAATAGCTTTTATTGATCTTTTTTTCTCTCTGTTGCTTCTGATGTGATCACACTCAGTGCTGTCTCTCACCTTAAGCTCGTGACTCTGCGTCTGCATCATTGCTGTAAAGTTAAAATGTGTTATGATTCATTTGAGGCTTTTGGTGACATGGCAGTGGTGTTAAGGCATGATAATGACTCATAACATTTAACCTCTCTATTTGCCATCTGAATAGTGTCTGTGCTCTTTCTTTTCACCAGCAAACTTGATGCCTTCATATATGACGCAGCTGTGCTGAACTACATGGCCGGTAGGGATGAGGGTTGTAAATTAGTGACCATTGGCAGTGGCTACATCTTTGCTACCACTGGCTATGGCATTGCGCTGCAGAAAGGGTCTGCCTGGAAGCGCCCGGTGGATCTGGCCATTTTGGCTATTATTGGAGATGGTAAGTGCTTGCATGCCTGGCAGCAGTCCAGAATGCTGTGCATGTTAGAAAGAACAAATTGAGAGATGTATTAACCCACTGAGATCACAGTTGTACAAGCACTACTGACCTTTCCATGGAGTCCCCAACATAGTACTATATGGATTGAAATCCTTATTAAATATGTATGTTTATATACATATGCAGGTAGTGAAGCACATCATTCCAGGTTATGAATGGTGAAGGTCTTAACATGCTCTATGAATGGTCACAAAAATAATATTTATAATACTGGTAACACTTTATTTTACTGTGCCCTTGTTACACGTTACATGTACTTATTATTATAGTAACAATAAATTATGCATAATTACATGCAAGTAACCCTAAACCAAACCCTAATCCTAACTCTAACCGTATAGTATGGAAGCATATGGGTAGCAAAATTCATTTTGAAATGTAATATGCAAAATGACAATGCAATATGTAAAATGGTAATGTGTTTCTGCATTTAAATTTATATTTCCCATACACATGTGCAACATTTAGTGCAAAATGAAAATGAAAATTCAATTATATAATTTACATTTGCCATTTCCTACGCTAGATTTAATATGTAAATTAAAAACATATTTTAATGCTTTATAAGTTGCAAAATTAAAATGAAATTGCATTACCCAAATTGATTAGATGTGTTTAACATGTCCAAGCAAAAACTGTAGCAAAATTATCATTTAAATGCCATTTTTCCTAAATGCGTTTAGACTTACGGGTAGGACACATGGGATTGCATTTTCATCGTGATACTGCGTGATAATTGTAGCAAAATTCAGTGTGAATTTCAAAATGCATTCTGAGCCAAATGTGCAGCAAAATGGTAGCAAAAATGGTGATTTAAATTTTTCTTAAATGCATTGACACACTTAAAAGGTTCGTATTGCATTTTCATTAAATACCCTGCGATCAGTGTAGACCAGTCAATGTGGATTCGAAAATGCATTTCGAGCCGATCACGCCCCCAACCTATCAATCATTATATCAAGGCGGGGCTTGGCAACAAGACGCACAATAGGTCAATACACTTATTTATTTGCCACCTTACACCGTGGCTACACCGGACCCAGTTGTCATGTCGCATCGTGCCGCATCCAGTGTAGACAGCATCGCTGATTATAATGGGTTCAATACTGTCGTTTGTCGCGCCTCTCGCGTCCGGTGTAGACACGGTGTTGCCTTCCTCTCTTCTAACCTATAATAGAGTACACGTCCCATGGCACCTAAGCATCGCGCATGCCTTAAAGGGGTTATATGATGTTGCTAAAAAGAACATTATTGTGTGTATTTGGTGTAATGAAATGTGTTTATGCGGTTTAAGGTTTAAAAAACACATTATTTTCCACATACTGTACATTATTGTTTCTCCTCTATGCCCCGCCTTTCTGAAACGCGTCGATTTTTACAAAGCTCATCGGTCTGAAAAGCGAGGTGTGCTCTGATTGGCCAGCTATCCAGTGTGTTGTGATTGGCCGAATACCTCAAGCGTGTGACGGAAATGTTATGCCCCTTGCCATAAATGTGATGCTCCCGGCTGGAGCGACGAGACAAAAACATTAAAACCCATTATAAACGAGGCATTTGTTGCATCCAGTGGGGACATAATTACGGATTATAATGACTTATACTGTCTTTTTACGCGTTGC
>NW_015541005.1:1429702-1440855 GCF_001515605.1 Sinocyclocheilus anshuiensis | reverse complement strand
CATCTGAATATTTGGGTTGAACTGTTCTGGAACAGTGTTGTAAATACAACTTAACCACTAGAGTGAGCGGAGGCCGGCGTGAGTGAGCGGCGGCGGGCGAGCTTGCGGCAACCACATGTGACAACCCTGGGCTGGACTCTGCTACGTCCACGGTAAAAGCCGATCCGGCGATCCACAGCGCGAAGTTGATGTATTTCCTCAGCGACCAGCACGGATCAGCTCCAGGCATGACAAAGCTGATATCGTCCTCTTTTGGTCCTTTATGCACCAAGAGCTTGTAATACTCCAAAGAGAAAGGAAAATTTGAAATCGCATGATATGACCCCTTTAAGATCCCTCAGTCGGTTTACACTCCGGTTGATTTCCGTGACCATACAGAAAATGCTGCTTCTCCTGCCTGCCCCGGATGACACTTCACCAGTCCGATCTAGACACAGCTGTCACAGAACATGCCACAACCAAAGTGAGATAACTTAATATTAAAAATCACGGGCATCAATCGCGGTGTCCGGTTGCTGTAAAAAGTGAGAACTCTTGTGGCAGGTGCGTGACGTTTAGGTGCCACGGAACACACGCTATGTTACGGATTAAAAGAGAGGAATAAAATTTAATGTAAGGTGGCAAATAAGTGTAGAATTTGCTTACGTGCATCACTCGGTGTGCAGAGTAAGATGTGCGATGCCTGCAACGCTTAGGTGCGCGGGGACACGCAATCCATTATAGGAGAAGAATAAAGTATGGTAGCAAATAGGTAAAAGTGTAGAATTGTCTGATTGCTTATGTGCATCAATCAGAGTGTAAAACAGTGAGAGATGTTGAGGCAGGTGAAAAGCGCTTGGTTATTGGGGAATATTGACCTATTGTGCGTCTTGTTGCGTGATCGCAACAAGCGTGATGGGCTCGGAATGCATTTTCAAATCCACATTGACTTAAACTACATTTTGCGGGGTATTTAATGAAAATGCAATTGAAACGTCTTAAGTGTAAGTGTCAATGCATTTAAGAAAAATAAAAGACATTTAAATCACCATTTTGCTACCCTTTTGCTGCACATTTGTCTCTACAATTTGCTACAACAATTTGCTACAAACTCTACAACATTTTGCTACAATTATCACGCGGTATCACGATGAATATCCCATGTGTCCTACCCGTAAGTCTAAATGCATTTAGGAAAAATGGCATTTAAATTATAATTTTGCTACAGTTTTTGCATGGAAGCATATCTAATCAATTTGGGTAATACAATTTCATTTTAATTTTGCAACTTATAAAGCTTTAAAATATGTTTTTAATTTACATATTAAAACTAGTGTAGAAAATGGCAAATGTAAATTATATAATTGAATTTTCATTTTCATTTTGCACTAAATGTTGCACATATGTATGGGAAAATGTACATTTAAATACAGAAATACATTGCCATTTTACATATTGCATTGTCATTTTGCATATTACATTTCAAAATGAATTTTGCTACCCATATGCTTCCATAGTATAGTAAGTACGTGTAGTTAATTAATATTACTCAGTACTTAAATGTATAATTACACTGTAACAAGGACACCTTAAAATAGTGTAACCATAATAATTAATTAAATAACAATATTTTCATTATATTTGAAAATAATATTGTCATGAAAAATGTGAAAAACGGGACATCCATATTTTTTTCCTTTAAGAAAACATGGGCACATTATGTATCAATGACTCATATTCATAGTTATGTGTGCCACTGTCTCTATGTTGAAAATATGCCTGCTCCTTATTTGTAAGTCACTTTAAAAGCGTCTGTTTAATGAATAAATGTAAATGTAAATGTCTACCCTAAAGAGATGTTATGCAGTGTATTAAAGCCAGAACTAGAATGTGTTGTGTTCATGCAGCAATGTCCATCTGTTAAATTATTTAGCATACTTTTAGTTCAGGGATCTTCCTTCATAGACATCTGCAGTATTTCTCTCTCTCCATACTATATGCTGTGCTTCACAATAGTGCTATACACCGAGCATGAAAAATGACAGAATTATCCTCCTGGCAGCTGCACCTTGTAGAGAAAGAGAAAAAAAGTCTCAGATGGTGCTAACATATGGCTAAAGCTTGAGTGTATAATTTTACTGATCCTCACTTTGACATGTTAGCTCGTGGGGAGATCTGGAACAGGAGGATATGTCTGTGGACGGTATTACTGCGGCCCACTGATGTGTACATGAAATGTGAATGAAATGTGTCTCTCCTCAGGTGAGATGGAGGAGTTGGAGGCTCAGTGGCTGACTGGGATCTGCCACAATGAGAAGAACGAGGTAATGAGCAGCCAGCTGGATGTGGACAACATGGCTGGAGTGTTCTACATGCTGGCGACCGCCATGGGTCTCAGCCTCATTACCTTTGTCTGGGAGCACCTGTTCTACTGGAGACTCAGATACTGCTTCACTGGTGTCTGCTCGGGCAAACCAGGCCTGCTCTTCACCATCAGCAGGGTAAGGCTTCCGTTCAGACAATCATCCGTACCTGGACATAAAATGTGGGGAGGACTCCCTGTTACATGTATAAAATGTATTTAGTGCAATCTAAGCCGGGTATGTAATCATATGTAACCCTGGACCACAAAACCAGTCATAAGGGTAAATTTTTCAAAATTGAGATTTATACATCATCTGAAAGCTGAATAAATAAGCTTTCCATTGATGTATATTGTTTGTTAGGATAGGACAATATTTGGCCGAGATACAACTATTTGAAAATCTGGAATCTGAGGGTGCAAGAAAATCTAAATATTGAGAAAATCACCTTTAAAGTTGTCCAAATTAAGTTCTTAACAATGCATATTACTAATCAAAAATTAAGTTTTGGTATATTTACAGTAGGAAATTTACAAAATATCTTCATGGAACCTGATCTTTACTTAATGTCTTAATGATTTTTGGCATAAAAAAAAATCAATAATTTTGACCCACACAATGTAGTTTTGGCTATTGCTACAAATATACCCCAGCGACTTAAGACTGGTTTTGTGGTCCAGGGTCATATATGCATATACAGTATTATGAAAGGCATAAACAAATTAGGGACAAATGAGGGACAAATTATTTTGAGATCAAGTAATACTTGGCTGACCCACAGTAGACCACCTAGAAGTTGTGAACCCACTGTTGAAGACCCCTGGTTTTGGTGTTTGCTGAATTGGATCGCCCTCACAGTTATTGATTTTAATTTCATGCCATAAAAGACGTCCTCAGTCTTGACAGTAGGGACAGCCAATATCACTCAACCTGACTTCTGAGAGTGTCAGTGGCAATCCAGTTAACGTTTGAGCTCAGACTTTACCCTGACATGGGCAGTGTTTGAAAGAAAAAGTTTGTCAGAAATTTGATTTTCGACCACTCGTTCCATGGCCAGGGAGCTTAAAATGACAGTGCAGCAGTCCGTTTTGACAGCATGATCTCTAGCACAGCCAAAAGCTCAGTATGTCTTTGTTTAGTTTTGATCACCGATGGGTTTGTGTACGTTCTGTAAGTGTGAGAATATGGTGCCTCTGATTAGCATCTTTAAGGTAATAAAATGCTGGTGTTGGAGAACTCAAGCATAACTGATATAAGTGTTTACTGGTAAAAAGAGATTCACAGAGATAGTAAGAGGAGGGGATCATTTTTAAAGGAAATATGCCTTTCAAAATAAACCCCTTGGCAATTCGTTTTTACATTTGACGGCATCTGTGTCACAGGCTTTATCTATGGCCTAATTTAAAACTTCATAAGTGCTCTTTGATCACACTGATGGGTACATTTGCAAGTCACAAACATCATGGTTAATGTATGAATATTGAGCTTGATTCACTCTTTTTTTCCGTAGGGTATATGGAGTTGCATTCATGGCGTTCACATTGACATGAAGAAAAAGTCATCTGATTTGGACTTCAGTCCACAGTCCAACATGCTCAAGCTTATCAAGTCCGCCAAGCAGATGACTAATATGACCAACCTCAGTGGCTCCAGGATTAACTCTCCTAAACGTGGCGGTGAGTTCATGCATTCGGCGAGCCCCATGATCATGGACATGATGGCAGAGAAAGGGAACTTCATCTACACTGACAACCGTAGCTATGCCCAAAAGGACATCTACGGAGACTCCAGCGACTTGCAGGCGTATCTGGCCAACCGACACAAGGACCATCTGAACAACTACATCTTCCAAGGTCAGCATCCCCTCACCCTCAATGAATCAAACCCTAATACCGTAGAGGTGGCGGTGAGTGCAGACACAGCCCAGACCAATGCAAAACCCCGAGCTCTGTGGAAGAAATCTGTGGATACTTTGCGTCAAACTCAGGGGCCTGATACCCTAGACCCCCGTTTGTCCATGAAGAGTCAGAGGTACCTGCCAGAGGACACGGCACACTCGGATATCTCAGACTGCTCAAGCAGGGCCACCTCCTACAAGGATCCAGACAATAACAAGCACCTGAAGCCCAAGGATAACTTAAAAAAAAGATCGATGACGTCAAAATACCCTAGGGATTGCAGCGAAGTAGAGCTGTCCTACTTAAAAAATAAGCAGGGCGGAGTGGGCCGGGAGAAAATCTACACCATAGACTCTGACCGGGAGCTGAGTCTGCACTCAGAGCCACAGCACTACAGGGAAGGCAGAGGCCTAACAACTGACGATTTGGATTTTGGCGAAATTTACTCAGACCACAACGACAATTACAGGAAATGTGACCAGCCCATCATCCATCTCAACAGCAGCCCCCTCCATCAAGGCGACTCGGACCTTCTGCCGGACAACGTCTACAACAAACACTACAACGTGAAAGAGAAGAACCTCAGTCCTCACGAAAGCAACGACAGGCTCAAACAGACTCATTGCCGGAGCTGTCTTTCGAAGGTGACCAACTACAGCACGGGGCCGTACGCCGGCCTACGCTCGCCGTATAACCGGTGCGAGGCGTGCATCCACATGGGCAACCTGTATGACATCAGTGAGGACCAGATGCTGCATGAGGCCATGATCAGCCCTAGCATGCACCACGATGACATGTTTAGCCACTACTGGCCTCAGACGGATGGGCCACACGTGCAGAGGAGGAACAGACTGAGGCTCAGCCGTCAGCACTCCTTTGACAATATCATGCTTGAGAAGCCCAAAGAAATTGACCTGAACCGGCCGGCGCGGAGCGTCAGCCTAAAGGAGAAGGACCGCTTCCTGGAGGACAGCCCTTATGCAAACATGTTTAACATCAAGGCTGACAAACTATTCGGCAGCAGGTCCATGCTCTTTAACCGAAACCTGGAGGAAAGCAAGCGTAGTAAGTCACTTTACCCCGATCACCCCACGGACAACCCCTTCATGCAATCTATACGAGATGACACTCGCCTGGTCCACGGCAGGAGCTCCTCGGATATTTACAAACAGTTGGCTCCCATCAAAGCTAGGAACGAGAACAATCTGAGGTCCTCCGTGAAGTCCACCACTTCATACTGTTCCAGGGATGGTCGAATACCCAATGACATGTACATTTCAGAGCATGTAATGCCTTATGTAGCCAATAAGACTAGTGCATACTCAGCTCCCCGGGTTCTCAACTCTTCGCAGTTTAGCAATAGACGAGTGTATAAGAAAATACCTAGTCTCGAGTCAGATGTTTAATGCTTTTTTGTGTAGTTGAACTATTTACTCACTTAGAATGCCACAGTCACCTACATCTACAAAGTACCCGAGATATCGCTCCTCTTATACGAGAGCTTTCCAGAGGTTTTCAGCATTTTAAGATGCCTTCTGGGCAGGTACAGTATTTGCAGAAAGAGAGTTAGTCAAGTGTAAGCCAATAAAATGTGATCCAGCATGGAAGTTGTTCATTATCCCCAACATTTGGCGTAGCGCTTGTGTGTACTCGAAACGCTAAGTGCTAGGACAGATGTGCCGCTTCAAGTCCGACCTGAAGATGCAGTGGGCTAAAGCAGATCCTAGGGTGGGGTTTCAGATATTTGGCCCCACGTTGCATGTGACGAGCGTATATGTATCTGATGGACTGTGGCTGGAATAGTTCCTGATTTTAAGGCAAGCAAGGGTACTTCATCCATGGCACTCAGCAATTGCATTGTTGCTTTTATTACTATAGACTTGGGATTTTTGGCATTCTAATCCCTGTTTAGAATTAGACTCTTCTCTATCTTATTTGGTAGCACAATAATCATTAGTTAACCGCCCACCTCTGCTTTATAAACAGAACTTCTATATTACTGTCAGGAATAGATTTCTTTTGCATGTGTGTTTCTTTTCTTGTCTTATTTCAGTTGAAGATATATTTATATTAAGGTGATTTCGTTCGAAAGCTGAGGTGGTCATCTGTGCAATGAAAACTTGACCTGTATGTAGGTTGTTTGACTGGGAATATTGTGTTGATCCTCCATTTCTAGATTGTGGGGAAGTGTTTGCGATGGAAGTTTGTCTCGCATTTATTTTGTTCGATACTTCCATCCCGTCACTGTACACTGTGAAATCGAATCAGAGCATCATCTCTCAAAGACTGTTGTTTACTGTAGTTTGGCGGAGCCTTGCTTCGCTGTTGCGATCCACTCAGTAAGTGTAATGAGGGCCGCGTGTGAAGCTTGAATCTGAACTAGAGCATTGGTTTTCTGTCGCAGTCCGTAACACGATCAACACAAGCTATTCAAACAGCTATTCGCATTGAGGACTACCACGCAAGACCTTTGTTCTGCAGACCTGTTACTAAACTTTATACTGTACAGACACACTCAATGAACTCCATGCAATGTAAATCAGAACACATAGCCAAATCGTGTATTAGATCAAATACCTCAGGATGGTTCTGTGTCATTTTGTGTAATGTTTTCTCTACACCACCTAAAGGCACATTCACATTGCATTTGGGCATGTTTTCCTCCACTTCGCTATGGTTGTCTGAGGACTTCCATTGCAGTTGTGTTTAGAGAGAGGATCTTTCAGCCATCTTTGAAATGAGCTTTATGTTTACGACTCCAACGTTTGTTGGAAAACAGGATGTGTATCGACATGAACGTGTTGTATGACTGCTCTAGCAGCTTCCGCTCTCATATCAGACTTGGTTTCTTTGAACTTCCCCAATAATGTGACATAATTCACTGTACACTTATCTTGAATATGTCATCACTGTCATAATCATGAACATATTCATCATATGAAGTGCTGCTTTAAGAAGCTAATGTGCATATGCACATGTAAAATATCAAGGTCTTGTAATCATATATTCCATACATAGTTTTTACTCTTTACAACTTGTTTTTCAGTTATTTTTTCACCCTTGTAATAACCCCAGTCTTTAAGGAAAATGTATTTTGATTACATGAACGTGAATTATAATAATGGCATGCAACTCAATTGTAACTCTTTCTATGTTTTTGTTATGATGTTATGATCACAAATTAACAAATTATTTGTAACAGGGTGCAAATATAGCATATATATATATATATATATATATATATATATATATATATATATATATATATATATATATATATATATATAGAAAGATATTATCATTCATATTGCAGAGCTGCTGTTTTGGAGAAATAAGCAAGGTATTAGCCTCTAGTATTAATCACAGAGCCACATCTGCATTGATTTCGTATCCTTTGTGAAGCGAGGTGAATATCCTTGCTCTTCCTCGATTGGCAGGTGAAAACATCACCAGCTACTCTTTCTGTATCATACCTGTCACCTATAGCCAGACTTAACCTGTAAAGAGAGAGAGAGAAAAAAAGTCCTTTTCGGGTCTGCTATCCCTCCAAAGATATGACGTCTTCTTGATTTTCTCTATTATCTATGGTTTGCTGTAAGAATAGAGCTTTTTTAATTCCTCAAAGACTTCGCAACTATTTTGAATATATGACACTTGTAAATTGCTTGTAAATTCATACTCAAATAATTCATGAAAGTTACAAAGATACAGAGTAAACAATATTTTTTGTGTGGGTTTCACAGGTCTGTACAGTAGCACTCATTTTCTGTAGCGTACGTACGAGAAAATGACATCACTCACAAGGTCTGCATCGAAATGTCACCTTCCGAGATTTCAAAGTCTCCATGCAGTTCGTTATCAGGGATTGTAGCCCTGCAGTTTTTTAAGCTTGAACATTTCGGGGCCGGGGTGGGGGTCTACAGCTACAGCTATTGCGGCAGAAGTAAATACTGTAAATCCACTTGAAGGTGAGCTTGGATCAAGCATGCCTACAGATCGATGTGAGGAGAACTGGCCTCTTTGGTTCACAGACATGGGACGTCGTGAGAATGCAGGGTACGTATCCATCCTGCTCATGAACCAAAGCTCTGTGGCCACTATAGCGTGTCGTTTAGACCGCCAAACTTCTGGGATTTTTAGACAGAAACACCTTGAAAACCAAAATGTACTTTTTACTTCATCGTTCTGTATTTGTGGAAGGTTATCGGAGGCGGTCGGGTGGAACAGCGTGGAACAGCGCAGGTCAGGTATTGATTGCAACTGGATACAGTTCGGGAACTGTGTGGGATTATTTTATGTAGCAGTTTTTGGCTAGGCAAAAGCCATCCGTAGTTTATTAAAAATCTATTATATTATATTTTTGGTTTTATTTACCTCTCATAGAATAGTACACGAATGTGAATTTAACATAGCTCAGATGCCGATTATTTCCATAAGACGAGCTAGACTAGGCAAAGTACCGTAGTTCAGTTTCTAAAAGTCAGTAAGCGACTTTTACTTAAAAAATTAGTACTTTCTCAATTACACCTTAAACGCCAGTTAAGGGTTAATCCGTTTCGTCCGTCACGTTTGTTACGCTCCACTTCTTTCAGCAGAGACGTGTGTTTGTGTACGTTTATCTGTGGATCATGAAGAGGGAGTTTTTGGAGCGGCGGCTAATGGCGCTCAGTCCGTATGCTGAATATTTACACTTTAAAAGTCTTTTCAGATAACAGAGATGCCTCCATCGCCACGCGGTTGTCTTTTATAAAAACCCATTAGGCTAAAAGATACATACAGAACCAATTTTCTTTCCCTTTGAGGCGAGTTTTATGACCGCGCAGGGCAGAATATCAAAAGCAAAGAATGGAAGCAGGGATGTGAGACGTTACTTAACATGACAACAGATCTCCTTCCGAGTCAGTTCTGCATCCATCATTTGAAATCCATTCTTTCCCAAACTGATATTTTGCCAAGTGCAGTGTAGTAAGAACAACAGGCCCTTTCGGCTGCCAGGCAAGCTGTTGTACTGTCACTGCATCATTGGCTGTGTTCCCATCGAGGTAGTTTCAAGGAGAAATCACCTCAGCTCAAATTACATCTGCCAGAGCCACACAACGCTCGGTGAGAAGGGGCAGGTGGCTAAAGACAGGAGCGAGAGTCCTCATGCATCGACTGCAGCTCGCTCCCTTTCGTTCTCAGGCTGCTTTATAACCCTCAGGAAGACGTTTGCAGGGGCAAAAACGGCAGCTTGAAAACAACACAGAAACTGTCAGTCATGCGGCTCTTTTAGCAATGCCATTTTTTATCATCGCATGACTAAAATATGAGGATTATTCAATCACCTTGAGTTTTAAAACCAAACGCCGCTCTTGATTTTTGTAATGCATTTCCAGTGACGGATATTTTAAATGCTCGATTGTTTTAATAGGGAATCAAAATACAGGACAGACCGTTTAGTGAGTATCGACCCTAAAGGAAGCAAAAGGTAACTTTTTGAATTCTTTGTTTGTTTGGTTGTTTGAGTTTGAGCACAGAGCTGCTTGGAACACTTGCACTTAATAAAGGATAAAAGAACGCTGCCTTCCCTGTAAAAAATGACGATTTTGATCGTAGTGGACTCACAATGGAAAGAAACATTTGTTTGAAAAGAATCACTTGTGTTTCCTGTTTACTTAATCACTCTTGTGAGCTTTGCATTCATATTTTCTGTGGTTAAAAGTAGAAATTATTTTAGAACAGTGTTTTATACTAGGGCGGTGGGGATTGTCATGTGACTATAACCTATTTATCACTGAAACCATGTGACCTGCTGCCTAAATGTTTTTTTATAATGAAGCATTATCACTTGTGTGCGTACTGAAATGGCTTAAGAACTTTTTAATGTAAGTTGAAAGTAATCGCTTACATAAAGCTGACACAAACTTGCATAAATGAAATCATTTCTGCTATTGGCAACTTGCATGAGAAAGTACTAATTCAGTGGGGCGGTTTGAACATATCTCCTGTTCTCTCTAAAGTACATTTCATTTGTAACATAAAGTATTGTGTTCGGGATTTGTTTTCGTTCTCTGCTTTTTTATGTGTATGTAGATCATATTAAAGGAACAGGTCCGATATGTGACTTGTGAAATGTCAATACGATGTGGTTGCAAGACGCGTGCTGGGTTACAAGATGTAAAAACATGTATATAAGTCAAAGTTTCATTTTTCTAATAAAGGCTCTTTCTGCCACTTTATATGATCACTGTATCTGTTGCGGTATGTTTCCGAAGCCCGTGCTCCAGGGGAATGTTGCAGGCACCTCGAAAGTTCATGAAGTGGGGGGTTGGGAGCTGACTGACAGCTCTGGTAATTTCAAGTGATGATTGGTACATGCTGTAATGGCGCTCAGGCCTCGAGTCTTCAGCCTGAACATGTGTGAAACGGGCCGTGACCCAGCAATATTACATGAGTCAAAAAAGCAGCTTTGCCCCAGCACGAGCACCGACGTAAGTGAACAAGCTCCAGCACGAGCATGGAGACAAATAAGCCTAGCGGACCCAGCCCAACCCCCGAGATTGATCAACTACTATCGATAATTTCAAAAATGTGATATGCAAACGTGCAACACTGTTTTTCTACCAAATTATATGTAATATTAGCTTATCTAATTATTATATTAATATTTAACTTACATTGGAAAAGTTTCCGTAACCTCTCGCGAGATCTCTGCCAAAGTCTTACAATTTATTCCAAAACATGATGCATGATGGGAAGCCTCGAATGGCGCTCCGGTGCGGTATTCAAGATAGTGTGGATTTATGGCGAGTTCACACTGCACGGTTTTAGCCCGATTTTTCACTCGCCGACAGGTTTTGCGAAATCGCTGACAAATGCCCGAAATCGGAGGCAAATCGGTGCTCGTTCACGCGAGTGACAATCACGCAGTGTG
>NW_015541005.1:1424821-1428512 GCF_001515605.1 Sinocyclocheilus anshuiensis | reverse complement strand
CGACCCCTAGAGGACGCAGTGTCTCGTTCCCTACTCAGGGAACCATGGTTACATAAGTAACCTGAGACGTTTGCGGACCAGTGTTGCCAAATCCGCGATTGCCGCTGTTGTTTTTTTTATGTCAGCAGGTTGAAGCGACCCCAATAACGTGATATTTGGACAAGGCATAAGTTTGCAAGGTTTGTGAAATTAAATGTTCATTATTCATTCAAAGATTTGTTTAAATTATATAAATGCGTATTTGCTGAATGCTGACAGCAAACGAGAAAGTATTGTAATGTTTGCCTTTCTATTACTAATAATATAATACTCTGTATACATTTTAATTCCTTTGTTTAACCGTTCTATCTGATTATTAGGCAGACTTCTATCCGTATTAGACAGAACTGTTAACAACGACTGCGAACAAGAGGGAGAATGTGAGCACTGTGCACTCAGGCGCTGTCGCTCTCAGCGCCATCAAAATAAAAGTCCCGCCTCGAACGCATCGGCCAAACAGAAAAACTTATCGGCCGATATATCGGTCGACCACTAAGCAGAAATGAGGCATTGTGTGTGCGGAATGGAGATGCTCTGTCACGGACAGCGTTGAAAAAAGAAAGAGGGATTCATCTGTTTTTCTTAGTTTTGCATTCCATCTATTGAGACAATCCATGTTTTTTGTTAAATATGCAGGATTACAGTATAGTTATCAGTATGAATATGTGAGCAGTGCTTAACAAATTTATTAGACCACCACCACCCAATGTAAAGTTTGTGCCTAAACTTGGCACAAACTTGGCACATTGGTGATTAGCAAAATCACTTTTTTATGTTTCTGTAATGGTTAATCCACCAGTATGTGTAAACTCTTTAGTCACAGCAGTGTTTCTAATGCATGTTGTTATCCATGAATTTAGGAATTTACTGTTGTACAAGAAAGGCAGAAAAGGAGTAAAGCCCTTTTTTTTTATTCAGATGCCCAATTACAGTCAATAAATATAGTCTAATAAATGTAAGCACTGTGTATGTGCTAAAAGGGATGGTTCACCCAAAAATGAAAATTCTGTCATTACTCACCCTCATGTCATTCCAAACCCCAAATACCTTTGTTCATCATCGGACCACAAATTAAGATATTTTTGATGAGATCTGAGAGCTCTCTGACACTGCATAGACAGCAACACAACTGCAATGTTCCCAAGTCCAGAAACATAGCAAGGACATCGGTAAAACTGTCCATGTGACATCAACAAAAAAGGAGTATCATAAAAGTAGTTCATACAACTGAATTCATATGATGTTTTCTTTGTGTCTCGTCATTGACAGTGAACTTCAGAGAATTTTCTTTTTTGGGTGAACTATTCTTTTAACAAATTTATTAGACCACGTGACATAATAAAGATAAAATATAAATACTTTAGGAATCTGTCAAAAACTTGTGTAAAACTAAAAAATGTATTGTCGTTTATTAAGCAAAAAACAAACAAACAACAAAATAACTTTGGCCTTGATAACAGCTTGCATTCTTGCTGGCATTGCTTTTATGTACTTTTCCACAGTCATCTGAATAAATATAATATAATGATTAAAAACTATATAGATTCCCCCATGTTCTTTAAATATATCTATATTTATTACACGGCTCTCTGGAATACTTGATTCTGATTGGTCAGTCATGACCTTCTGAGGTGTGTTATTATTTCCCGATAATAACACAGGCTCATCCGGGTACTACGAGTCATCTTGACCATTAGTAATGATATGCTTAATGTATCACTCCACTGTCTATGATCAATGTTTCATGTCTAATTATTTACTTTTGTGGCAAGCAACCATGTAATAAGTGGGATAATGTACATCCAGCTTGTTATTATCGCAAAATAAAGACTTTCAGTCTTATACAACAGCCCAACACGAGCTGATAAGCCTGTCAGGCTTTATTCTGCGATAACAGCTGGCTGGATGTATTATCCCTTACATATACATGGGGGAATCTATATAGTATTTATTCATAATATTTTTGATATTATTATTTAATGTTATAAAAATTAAATATAACATTATATATATATATATAACATGTATTATATATATAACATGTATTATATATATTAAATATAGTGTTAATTATGTTTATATATTTTTATATTGTTATTAGCTATTATATTATCATTTTTATTATTTATAATTATATGTTATTATCCATACAATTTTGTCAACCAAACTAAAAAAAAAAAAAGTGCTTCTCATATCTATTATTACTTTTTATGATCAGGACACTGAATCACACACAAAAAAAGGGAATCATAAAAGGGAATGTTTTAAAAGTCTTTAAAAGTAACTTTGAAATGAGTGACTTTGAATTTTTATCAACCGCTGGTGATTACAGTGAATGATTCTGACCTCATTAAAGACAACAACAATGTTGATCAAATAGTTTCAGTAAGTATGTCAGAAATAATTTCAGGCCATTTTGCATCAATTTCCATCTTGCAGCAAAGGTTGTACTGTTCTAGAATTTGCACCTAACCTGTGCAGCTCTGCCTTTGTTCTGAGGTAATGTAATATTGATCATATCTGGTATGAGTGGGACAAATACTCCTTCAATATCTCAATAGGCTTTGTGCTTTAGAGAAAAGAAGGCACTATCACCTATGTCTTTGCTATTTAATGGATCTTTAGGCTTCTGCTGTTCATGGTTGAATACACTCTGGAACAAAGCACAATAACTTTACTGTCGAAGACTCACAATGACTCACTTTCACTGGGAGAAAGAAAACAATTGAAGATGTAATCTTTAGGAGAAAACCTGCTCAGAGTAAGTGAATTGGTTTAGCTGGAACTAAAGAATTTATAATCATCTGCACATGGTAAGGATGCTAGCATGTGAATAAACACAATGTTACCTGTCTAAAAGAATTACTCAGCCATTGAATATTTTCTTGTTTTAATCTTATGAGTAATCTCATTGTTTTTTCCAGAAGAAAGAGAAATGATAAAAGAAGGGGGCCGGTGTCTGTGTGCTATGAGTTAATTGAATGCGGAACGACTTCAGCTGCAGATGCGCCTTTGTTGCTCACTGAAGGGAAATGAATAAGTTTGCTCAGCTTTGCTCATTTTCAAACACTGGCTAATGTGGGCTCCTGATCTCTCGGCTGAATCTTGTAAAGGGCTGCAATTAATCATCACAAGCGTGATGTGGACTGGCAGGACTGAACCTGTAATTAATTACTTTTCAAACTAGCCAACAAAACCTTCCAGAGCGTTTACTCTTTGTAGTTGACATGGGCTGACAAAATACAGCATTCTAGGCTAAACACTGTCCCTCTCCCTTCCTTTCCTCTGTTGTGATCCTTCTCTGTTCAGCAGAACAAAATGAAACTCAATGCGCATGAAGCCAAAAGATAAATCAGAGATTTTCATGACAAATGTATTGTACGGTTAAAAATGAACGCCTTGTGACTGCTTGGTGCCTTCAAGTCATGTCAGAAAGTTTGTATTTATGATTTGAATGCACATGAATGCTAATTATGTGTGGGAAACGAATGAAAGCTTTTTTTTAAGCCCTGAGTTTCAGGGATTGCAGCGCATGGGATTGCGCATGCAATAAATGCAGAATCTGTAGTTGATGCTAGATTTGTCAAAATGTATGAAATTAATCATTTGGGACCCTGGACCACAAAACCAGTCATATGGGTCAATTTTTTTT
>NW_015541005.1:1419547-1424583 GCF_001515605.1 Sinocyclocheilus anshuiensis | reverse complement strand
ATAATTTTGACCCATACAATGTATTTTTGGCTATTGCTGCAAATATACCCCAGCGACTTAAGACTGGTTTTGTGCTCCAGGGTCACATTTTGTTTAACAAATAATTTACAAAACTAGCTAGTGTACAAAATAGGATAAGTATTTTACAATTACAATAGAACATATAACTGAATATAATAATTGAAAAAATATATTTAAATAATAAAAAATAGGATAAGTATTTTACAATTACAATAGAACATATAACTGAATATAATAATTGAAAAAATATATTTAAATAATTTAAAAAAATAAAAAAATAAAAACATACCTGAATCACATTCTTTATTCGTCATTTTGTAAAAATATAAAAAACCTTGCTGTATTTTTATTTTTATTTATAAAAGGTACATTGGCATCTTGTTTCAACCAAAGCGATCTGAAGGCACCTGCTGTCATAATTATGTTGCACCTAATGAATTTAATTCATTAAATTATTTCTCTCCTTTATATTTCTTATGTGTAGAAACTGCATACTATAGTGTGTAGTGTAGTAAAGTGCGCACTAAGGAAATCATCAGTCAGCAATCCTTCTGCCTATTTGAGAGGTGATTTTTATTCAATATGGATATATTCAGATCACTGGGTCTTGTTGGCCTAAGGTACTGCACCGATGTAATGGCTCATCTTTCTGGAGTCATAATGCAGGGGGCACAGGATTTATGTGATACTCAATAATGCTCCATGCTCTAAGATACCTTCTAGCATTATTAAAAGTCAAAAAGTTATCTGGGTTAGCAGTATGGATTCCCCCGCTGACTGCTTTGAATATGATTTCCAGCAATTGAGGCAGACTTATTTGGGTATCTAGGGCACGTATTCAAATGCATGTGCTTCCAGCTCCATGTTGACTGCTTATCAGTGCAAGCCTATTTCACATGCTGCATGTCTGACTCTATTGTCCTTTATCAGGTTATGACCTCACACGTGAACTTCTCAGATCCCGGAGGAAAGCGATAGAGAATGTTTCGTATCTTACATAATTCATTCAATTTAGCAAACTATGGAGATGGGAACAGTAATATTATCATGGTTAGCAGCAGAGCCCTTTCAATTGCTTTGGTTCACTTGTAGAATGGCGCTTGCATTCTGAGTGAGTGAGTGACGTGACATGTGGCCAAGTATGGTTACCCATACTAGGAATTAGTGCTCTGCATTTACCCATCCAAAGTGCACACACACACAGCAGTGAACACACACACACCGTGGACACACACCCAGAGCAGTGGGCAGCCATTTTTGCTGCGGTGCCCGGGGAGCAGTTGGGGGTTCGGTGCCTTGCTCAAGGGCACCTCAGTCGTGGTATTGAAGGTGGGAGAGAGTGCTGTACATTCACTCCCCCCACCTACAATCCCTGCCGGTACGAGACTCGAACCCACAACCTTTGGGTTACGAGTCCGACTCTCTAACCATTAGGCCACGACTTCCCCTATTTCTGTGTGGTTTATTGTGATGCATGAGTCATAATTAAGCCTTGTGCATTATTTACCTCTGAATGAGATAATATGTTGATGGGAGCCATAAAGCGACAGCTCATAGTCATAAACAGTTCCAGCAGGTCTTTGAATGGCAGTTGTGCCTTTCATCCTGTAGGAAGCTGCACATAGAATTGAATGCTTTTACTGAGCATCACCCTGAGTAGAAAACACTAAAATCTGCGAGCCGTTGAACAACCAAAAGATAAAGAACACTAAACATGTTCTTCTTATATTTTAGAGGACCTATAGTTTCAGCTTACAATCTAACATATAAGTTTGTGGTAACACTTAAAGGTAAAGCCTTTATGTATAATCCATTATAATAGTAGTTTTAATGCATTAATTATGCCTTGTATGCTCCTTATATTGCAATCTCATACAATCTCATGAATAATTGCAACCACAGTTTATACATTATAACACATAAATTCATTGTTACAATATGCATTTTAAATTTGGTTATAATTATTTACGACAAGATATAATGTATTACGTCACACATTATGAATAATTATAAAGCATTATACCCTTTAATAACCTTTTATAATGCATTATACATAAAGGCTTTAAGTAAAGTGTTAAAAAGTTTTTTTAATTTATATTTTAATTTACTTTAAAAAATGTGATCCCCATATTCTCATTGTAAAAGGGTATGTAATGTAAATGGGGCTTAACATTTAAATACAAAAAAGTAAAAAAATTAAAAAAAATTAAAGTTCGATATTAAATTAATTTGAATTAATTTTTTTAACTAGTCCACTAATTTATTGTATTATTCTTTTCAAGTAATCTTAAGCTCAAATTGGTTGGATGAAATCAGTTACTGGACTAATTAGAGCACATTTCCTAATAGCAAAACTCAGGAGAGCCAAATGGGGGAATTTGGTGGCAAAACTAGCATGACAATGTGATTTTACCGTCACATAAATTGGTATTATTATACCAATAAAATGTCACCTCTGACTAGTAGCCCATCAGAAAGCAGCATATCAAGCACAACCGAGGGTGTTCTCACAAGTGTTTGTGGCTGAGAGGCTAATCCATGCAGAATTAATACATTTGATCATTGTGGATAAGCCCCGGTTGCTTTTTGGGTGAAAGGCTAGCGGTTGTTTGCTTGTGACGTTAAATCTTCAATGCAATCATGCAGATATTGGCCGTTGGGATTTTCTGACAATTTAACCTTTGAGGTATTAGCATTCGGATAGCCTCTGTTGACAGTTTAATATAAAAACTTGCCATAGATATCTTATAAAGCGGCTCTTTTTTAACCTAATTATGTTTTGCCACTTTGAAATCATCTAAAATACACAGACAACAACAATACGTGAGTAACACAGGCTCTCGGTGGGCCGAGGGCATGTAGCTAGCCATCCATGCGATGGCTTCGAGGCTGGTTTAAGGACAAGATGCAAGACAACCGGTGACTCATTGCTGTATAGCAAAGATGTTGAATATCTCTTTTAATAAGCAGAGGAATGACTCATGTGGACTAAGTTTAGTTTGAAATCTTGATCTAACACTCTCTCATTTCAGCGAGGGCAGAGACAGCGCTCATTGTTCAATGTCTTCCGTTATCTACACGCACTGACTTGATGCAGTCAGAGCGTTGACTGTCCTTCACAACTCAACAGGCTGTGATTGGAATTGCAGGCTAATTTAGTTAGCAGCGAGACTCTCTCCGGAGAATTACACTCTGTATCTGAACATATGGACAGTGTCTCAGTGGTAAGGCTCCATTTGGGGGAAAATCTCCAATTAGTCAGAGAGATGCTTTCATGGCGGAGCTATTTTCTCCATCTTTATATTTAGATAATGAGTACTATCGTATTTAGAACATTTGGTCATCTGGAGGTAATTAAATTCATCACACAGAGCAGACAATGATAGCTCATTAACATTAATTCTGTAAGTCAAAGACTATGTGTCGAGACTGTAGTATCAAGTTTAGTTATCAGGATTGGCTCGGGGGTCTGTTCGTGGTAAATTTTGACAGAAGTGGATGGCGCTAATCCATACGGCCAGCTCCGTTATTGAAGGGAGCCGCGATGCATGAAATTAAGTGTTGGCGTTGACCATCCCTCACCGTCCTCCTCTTCTCTCAGCTCGGCTAACTTTTGAGCTGCTCTCTGCACTGTAAGTTTAATTAGTACCAAAAACTGCTACCTTTGCCGTAAAGTCAAGAAAGAAACAAAAAGTCACAGCTCGGATCAATTCGGCGGCTCCTCTGGAGTTTCACTCCAAGACACGATGTCTAGTGCTGTGAATGCTAATGCCGACGACTAGCGCACTGCTTCAAACCTCCACATCTGCCTTATCTCTGCGCAGGCACTTCACAGAACTGCAAATGACCCCAAAAAACAAGTCTGAGAAAAGTTGCTGAGAATTCAAGGGCAGCTTAACAAGATAAAAAGGAAGCACTAAGCCATTTTAAGGTGGTTGTTTAATATATTATCTTTTAATGAATACAATGATGGGGAAAGCAGTTGAGACAGATTAAATTTGTCTGACAAGTTGGCTTATATTAGGCACTCATATTACCATGGAATTCTTATGAAGAAACATTTTGCTCTCTAAGGTGAAACGGAATTTGTTCTTCCACAACAAAATCCATTATAGAGGAGTTCACAAAGTTTGGTCCTTGCAAAATGTGTGTTTTAACGTGTTTTAATGTAGCGTATCAAAATAAACATCATAACATCAACATCGTTAATGCACAATTAATGTTACACATTTAAAAGATGAAAGAAGTTACGCTCAATCCAGTGATTTAGAGGGCCAGAGGTGGAATTCTTCCTCCTCATATGTATCATCCCAAGTCCTACTACTTTGGTAGCACGCGTTCATCCAATGAAAGCAAGTAAAATTGCCATTCTGTGCCAGTGGATGTATAATAATTATATATATATATATATATATAACTCTGAGTATACACACTCTAAGAACCCCTGGTTTAGCTGTATACTAATATTCTGCAAGTTTTCCAGTACATTTCTCTTTTTAATTAAAATCTGTATATAAAAAGGCAGTATGTCACGCTCTGAGGATACAACAGAGCTCTCTTGATGCATCACATTCTCCACTGTTAAAAAAGTGAGTATGTGCTGCTGTATCATATGCACAGACGCATTTGTTTTCAAATAGCTACTGAAAACTTGCCTGTGCTTCAAGTTTTTGTAATCATGTAAGTTTGACAGGATTCTGGGCTCCAGTTCTCTTTTTCACTTAAAGCACATGAATCATTGTGATAACTCTTTCTGCTAAGTGTTGCTTGTTTTTTTTCTTGCCAAAATTCCAATTAAAACTTAAACAAATAATTGATGAAACACAGCTTTTAGCTGAAAATGAATCATGTTTATTTTGCATTAAAACATCCTCCTTTGCTTTTCATCTGAAGTAACGACAGGAGCCATTTAATACTGAATGTGGAGGCCAGACATTTCAGTGGGAGCCTCACTTTGGCCATATTTCATCGTTGTTCTCTCTGAGATATTTAAAATAGATGATCCATAGCTCCTT
>NW_015541005.1:1411532-1419482 GCF_001515605.1 Sinocyclocheilus anshuiensis | reverse complement strand
CAGCTCTGCACCCCTGAAAAATGCAACTGAAAAGCACAGCTATGTGTGGGGGACACTTTCTTATGCTACATACATAACCCAACATAAATAGTTTCATTCTTCATTCCTACTTTGATGAGGACAGTTATTTCTCATTTTAAAGCTGATGAAAACTCAACATTCAAGATTCCAGAATTTAGCTGAAAATGGGTCATTAAAAACCAATATATTTCCCTTTAATGTTGTGGTTTTGCTGAGACAAAAGCAGTCACTGTGATTCAGAGAAACAGTTTGGCTGAATGTTATACAACATGTCACTTATTTGCTTATAGCACATGAATAATTCATTAGCTGCACAGCTCTGATTGTGATGGAAGAGTAAATATTCATATGCATTTAATACTGTGTAATGAAATTGTATTTATATTTACTTATTTGTTTGTTTGGTTGACTGGTTCAGAAACATTGCCAACTTTTCAACTGATTGATTTTTATTCATGCCCTGTAAAAAGCAGACAATGCCAATTAAGAAACTGATGCAAATGTACAATGTCTTTGTGACAGTTAATGAAAAGGAAGGAAATATTATATAATACAACGGCTTTTATCTGACCTTATATGTTGGACTTTGGGACGTATTGAAAGGTGACCCACAGTTTGAAGCCGATCCACTAAACATTAGGCTACTGTGCATTGCCCTTGAAATGAATATGGCTTTACAACATCTGGGCTGTTGTTATTATGCAAGTATAAACTGGCACCATCTGTTTTCATTGACGTTAATTATCATTCCATTCTCCAGACTTCAATTTAAGCAACCATTTGGAAAGCAGGAATGCGTGGTACTGCCGTCCATTGTTCCCATTCAAAATGAGAGCCAACTGTGAAAGCGTTCTTCTTTTAATTGAGCAAATATGACCAGTCAGATCCCAAAGAGCTTCATCTATTTCCATTTGAGGTAAAATGATGCTTCGCAAATGAAAGCACATGGTGGTTTTTACAGATCTACTAGTAATAGATGGATTATCACGCATAATATAATATAATATAATAATTTTTACTATTCTATATTATTTTATTAAATTAGATTGATAATAATAATGGTTGTTGTTGTTATTGTTGTTAATGCAAAAATATTATTAATTGCCTCTAGGGAAACGTACCGCTGATGTACAGTAAGTGCACTGGAGAATTCCAAAGAGACTGAGGGAAATACACAGGAAAGCTACTCTCAGAGCACATGGCAGATGGACAGAGCTCTGACTGCTGACTCAGAAACGCACATACAGCTAAATGTGAATGCAAAAAAAAATAAAAATGACATAATGTAACATTGCATTCACGCACTCTGAAGCACAAAGACACACTCTGTGTAATGATGTATGAGCGACAGAAATGAACTATGGTTCCATCTTGCAGCATCGCTATCAGAGGCTGATATCATCATTCACTTGTATTACTGCTGTAATTGACACTCGATGCAAATATACTCACCAAACTGTCAGCAACATCATCCCAAAATAGCCAGAACTGGAGGTATTAAAAGATTGAAAGTCAAAATGCCTGTCAACCAGTCCATGACAAATGCTCTAGCTGCACTGAAAGTGGTAAGGGGCAATAGTCAGCTGAATGTTGATTGGATCAGCTCGTTAAAAGCAGGTCCATCACTCATGCTTCTGTCTAAAGGACAGAAAGATCATTTTTGCAGGGGAATAAAAGGAACAAATTCGGGATAAAAAGATTCAGTTCTCTTGTATTTTCTATTACTAAGGTCAGCCTCACTGAGAAGAAAAAACACAGAGATGTCCCCTGCTGGCCAGCGGGACCTTGGGTACGAATATAACGTTAACAACCCATTAGTCTGGCAGGAATACGCAGTGGTACAGAACACATTCAGATCCAGATCCATGTTTTTGGATGTAGCACACACACATGTTGTCATGCATTTCTATATGAATAATAATGATACGTTCTCCATAACTCATGGATTTCATTTGAGCTAGTGGCATTTCACTCAAAGTCCTGTGTGAAGGTGGCAATATGTTAAATTATACATCTTCACTTTGTCCTTAAATGATCCTCTCCTTTCCTTCTCAAATAAAAAACAACACTGAAATTATTTAAGGCGGCCATATCTTTATGTAAAAATATTGTAGCATCACATTCTAAGGGTAAATTGGCTGCTCATGTTGCACTGCATTATGGGTACTCGTTTGCTCTCACTCATGGGCAGGATGGTGAGTTGGCCATTAGTGAGGTGAGTTTTTAAGCTATGCATTTCTAAGGCTGTTCTATATTGTCTCAAAATAAAAAGCTTTTGTTTTTAATGAGCTACTGTGAAAGTATCATATGTGACCCTGGACCACAAAACCAGTCATAAGGGTCAATTTTTTTAAATTGAGATTTATATATCATCTCTGCTATTAATAGATGAACAATGGATTATTATTTATAATAATAATATTATTATGTAGTAATCTATTATTCTTATGACTGTAACAACCACCACGTAATATATGTAATGTAATATAATAATAGGGACCAATTCTCACCATTAACTAGTTTTTTTTATTAGCATGCCTATCATTAACATATTGGCTGTTTATTAGTACTTATTTACTATTTATTATTATATTATATTGCATATTGTTAATGTTATTAATAATGATAGCAATTATTATTAGCATGTTAAGTCAGATATAATATAATTTTATATTATATATTTTCTTAAATTATATTGATGATCATCATAATAATAGTTGCTGTCAATATATAATAATAGTTGTTGTCAATACAAAAAATAGTATTAATTTCCCCTAGGGAGGAATGTATAGCTGATGTACAGTATGTGCACTGGAGAATTCCAAAGAGACTGAAGGAAATGCACAGGAAAGCTGCTCTCAGAGCACATGACAGATGGACGGAGCTCTGACTGCTGACCCAGACAGCTAAATGTGTAAATGTGAATGCAAAAAAAACAAGAATTACATAATGTAACATTGCATTCACGCACTCTGAAGCACAAAGACACACTCTGTGTAATGATGTATGAGCGACAGAAATGAACTATGGTTCCATCTTGCAGCATCGCTATCAGAGGCTGATATCATCATTCACTTGTATTACTGCTGTAATTGACACTCGATGCAAATATACTCACCAAACTGTCAGCAACATCATCCCAAAATAGACAGAACTGGAGGTATTAAAAGATTGAAAGTCAAAATGCCTGTCAACCAGTCCATGACAAATGCTCTAGATGCACTGAAAGTGGTAAGGGGCAATAGTCAGCTGAATGTTGATTGGATCAGCTCGTTAAAAGCAGGTCCATCACTCATGCTTCTGTCTAAAGGACAGAAAGATCATTTTTGCAGGGGAATAAAAGGAACAAATTCGGGATAAAAAGATTCAGTTCTCTTGTATTTTCTATTACTAAGGTCAGCCTCACTGAGAAGAAAAAACACAGAGATGTCCCCTGCTGGCCAGCGGGACCTTGGGTACGAATATAACGTTAACAACCCATTAGTCTGGCAGGAATACGCAGTGGTACAGAACACATTCAGATCCAGATCCATGTTTTTGGATGTAGCACACACACATGTTGTCATGCATTTCTATATGAATAATAATGATACGTTCTCCATAACTCATGGATTTCATTTGAGCTAGTGGCATTTCACTCAAAGTCCTGTGTGAAGGTGGCAATATGTTAAATTATACATCTTCACTTTGTCCTTAAATGATCCTCTCCTTTCCTTCTCAAATAAAAAACAACACTGAAATTAAGGCGGCCATATCTTTATGTAAAAATATTGTAGCATCACATTCTAAGGGTAAATTGGCTGCTCATGTTGCACTGCATTATGGGTACTCGTTTGCTCTCACTCATGGGCAGGATGGTGAGTTGGCCATTAGTGAGGTGAGTTTTTAAGCTATGCATTTCTAAGGCTGTTCTATATTGTCTCAAAATAAAAAGGTTTTGTTTTTAATGAGCTACTGTGAAAGTATCACATGTGACGCTGGACCACAAAACCAGTCATAAGGGTCAATTTTTTTAAATTGAGATTTATATATCATCTGAAAGCTGAATAAATAAGCTTTGTTAGGATTTTTCAACTATTTGAAAATCTGGAATCTGAGGGTGCAAAAAAACTAATGATTTTTGGCATAAAAGAAAAATCAATCATTTTGACCCATACAATGTATTTTTGGCTAATGCTACAAAAATGGTTTTGTGGTCCAGGGTCACATATGATGAAATTAGTTTTTATAGCCATAGTAGTATTTATCTCTCATTAATGAGGATGGCAGCATTTAACTGAACTGGATCATTTTAAATCAGTGTAAATTTACTGTAAATACAACAAATAAACACAATTAGTAGAAGTCATAAATAGGAGAATTTCACAGAATATCCACAACAACAACAACAAATGTAAATATACACAGAGGCTTCTTTCGCACAAACAAACTGAATGTACCGAATGAACGGTAACACTTTACAGTGTTTCTTTTGTTAACATTAGTTAACTACATTAGCTAACATGAGCTAATAAACAATACTTGTACAGCATTTATTAATCTTGGTAATAATGTCTACATTTACTAACATTTTAAAAGCAAATGTTGCATCTGCTAACATTAGTTAACAACCAATAAATAACTGTATTTTTATTAACTACTGTAACATAAGGTTAATAAATGGTAAATATATAGAGAGCATAGTGTAATACTTTAATTTACAGTGTCTTTGTTACACATTGCATGTACTTACTATAGTAATATTTGAAAATTAAGCATAATTACATGCAATAACCCTAAACCACACCCATAATCATAAACCTATAGTACAATAAATACATGTTGTGAATTAATATTACTCAGTATTTAAAAGAATAATTACACTGTATACAAGGGCACTGTAAAATAAAATATAACCAATCATAGTTAGATCATGATAACTATGCATTAACTAATGTTAACAAATGAGACCTCTCTGTAAAGTGTTAGTGAAAAAACATTTGGCAGAAATAATATTAGTAGTACATTAGTATGTTTTTCTGAATGCAGCAGTTTGAAATTGATCCACCTCATTTATATGAGGGGGAAAGTAGCTTATTATTGGAAAAGCTGTACTATTCATATACTACACTCTTAAAAATAAAGGTGCTTAAAAGGTTCTTCACAGTGATGCAATAGAAGAACCATTTTTGGTCCAACAATAAAGAACCATTCAGTCAAAGGTTCTTTAAAGAACAATCTCTTTCTTACCTTTTTATAATCTGAAGAACCTTCTTTCGCCACAAAGAACCTTTTGTGAAACAGAAAGGTTCTTCAGATGTTAAAGGTTCTTTATGGAACCATTTAGACAAAAAGGTTCTTCTATGGCACCGTGAAGCACCTTTATTTTTAAGAGTATATGGCATCATGAAGCACCTTTATTTTTAAGAGTGTATAGCTGAACTACTGAAAGTTAGCAGTGTTGTCACCTTTAGTTAGTTACTTGAGATATGCAGAGATAAAACTGTAATAACTATGCTGACACACACAAAATGTAGGGAAGCAGAGGTCATTTTATTAAAGCCACAGAGTGATTTTTTCATGTTTCCTGTTGCTATTCCTGCTCAAAATCCTCTGCAGGTCTGAAACTGTTATTGTGAAGCTTAAACAAGAAAGAAAAATATGCGTCTGGTCAAAACTGCTGCAAGAAACATTAAAGAGGCTGGTACGAGGAGGAGAGTCGGTGTGGAGGGAGCACATGCTCCAAAGCTCAACATGTAAAATGATTCTTCAGTGAGAGTGAAATGGGGTTTGACAGCAAATCAAAGCAGGAGAGAGGGATAGAGAGAAAAAAGGGAAGTGGGAGGAATATGAATAACCTGAAGTGGAATTGGGGAGGAAACAGCACTGAGAGTTATAATGCGGTCTGCTCTAGCTGTGCTGCTTTTTGATCGCTGTATCCTTTGAACCCAGCCTTATTTGTCCCCCCAGCATGACGCCATCCACACGTCTGCATCGCGGGGCGGCAACAAACAAGCAAAGTCAAATCAACAGGCTCATAGCAATTTAATGTTCCACATCCAAAACAGGATGATTGTTTTTTAGAGACTAATTATGACATCAGGTTCATGTAATTGGGCTAGACTTGTTTGTTTCCTTCGGCTGCTGCTCATACCATGATCCTGACAACATTGTTTATAGCAGTGTGATCCATCCAGACACTCCCAGTGGCCCAAAATACAGCTTTACTCCCTCACCGTCTTCAGATTTAAGCACTGTCAGAGCCACGCTGGCAGCTTTATGTCTTGTGTGACAGGTCATATAAGTGCCATCTGCTTTAATAATCACCAAACCAGTGCTTTATCATGGGGGAAAATGAAATCAATGCATTTACTGTATATGAGTGGACTGTTTAGAGACATGTTGGACCTACTATTCATCTATTAGGCACTATAATTATTTGGTAACACTTTAAAATAAGGTCCAATTAGTTAGAAGCATACAACTTTTGATTTTAATAATGTATTCGTGTATGTTGAAATGAAAGTAGATTAATAAATGCCTTAGTAGTACTTTTTTTAATGAAGTCACCCAATGTTAACCGATGGAAATTGGTTAAATTTGAATTGAAATTTGAATTTTTGAATTTGAATTTAAATGTGAAAATCTCAACAAATGGAAATGATTTCCGTTACTTAATACACCATGAAATATATACTATACATATGTACTACTTTAAATATATTTTTTTAGTATCAGCAGTTGATAGTGCCAACATATAAACCTATGCTGGGACAGGGATTAGTGGTTAAAGATCTAGTATCCCAGAGGACACAGGTTTAATCCCCTAAAGGTGCGATTCTGGAGATACTACCATTTTGTCCTTAAGCAAAGCACTTCTGCATGCTCCAAGAAGATTGTCCCTGTAGTATGTACTGTAAATTACTTTAAATAAGAAAGCATCTGCTAAATGAATAATGTAATGTGGTGCTGCCACATGGGATGTCTGTGGAAGAACTGCAAGCGGATTCATGTATCTGCTAACTTGTTTAAATTAAGTCTCTAGGTCATATCCAATGTAATGCACGTGGACTTAAAAAAAAAAAAAAGCTTGAGCAAGATTAATGAATTTATATTTGGTCAAACAATAACTTTTTATTGTGTTTGTGTGTGACTAGTTTTGTAGCCTACGTCAGTGTTGGAAAGCTTCGATTGTTTTTTATGTTTGTTTGTTTTCATGACATCAATTGCAAAATTGGCTTTTCGGGAAAATTGACCTTTCTGTGCTACTTCCCATTCGGAGTAGATAAATTGACCAATCAGAGGACACTGAATGCACAAATGCAGTTTGTGTCTTAAAATAGGGCCACATCAATATCATTTTTAGACCAAATGTCATGTGGCACGGAAGTGATGAATGGAATATTTTGTCAGATCCATATCACTCATTTGATGCTTTTCTCTCCATCACTGCCTGCAAACAGATTGATCGCGTCCGGGATGACAGATGAGCGAAGGTCATTAGGGCATATTCTACCCAGAGTGCTGTGCATATCTTACACTGACTCTGGACTGCGTTCAGCAAGCTCAGCCACTGATAATTATACCGACAAAAGCTCTATCGATCGATTCAACAATTACAGAGCTTACCTCCAGCAATTGAAATGCAACCAAACACAAATGCTTAAACTCAACACTTATTAGTCCTTATTAAGTGTGCAACTTATTTTAAACAGGACGGCTTTAAAATTATGTCTAAAAGATAGCCTCTTTAAGTAATGTTAATCACAGACCATATATATACAGTATCTCACAGAAGTGAGTACACCCCTCACATTTTTGTAAATATTTTATTATATCTTTTCATGTGACAACACTGAAGAAATGACACTTTGCTACAATGTAAAGTAGTGAGTGTACAGCTTGTATAACAGTGTAAATTTGCTGTCCCCTCAAAATAACTCAACACAC
>NW_015541005.1:1399515-1411000 GCF_001515605.1 Sinocyclocheilus anshuiensis | reverse complement strand
TTCCCTACTCCTAACTGAATTGCTGATGTTTCAGGGATTTCCACCTCTGTAAAACCATAGCCGAATGTACAGCGGCTGCAGTTGTAAGACTCCTCAAATTGCGGTATGTTGGAGCTGGTTGTGCTAATCCAGCAGCATGCTTGACTCTCCTATCTCCTGTGCCTTCCTCTATGGAGAACTGAGAATGTGAGGACACAGAGCATATCACACCCTATAAAAGGGATGGGGGATAAGTTGCACAGCTGGGGCGAAATGTTGGCTTTTCTGCCTACGGCCTTATCAGCATATGCAATTAGTTGTTGTGCAAACTGCAGACAATTGTACTTACTGTTTGCACACATGTGCCAAAGTATTTGCAATTTGCTCAAATCAATAAGAAATTCCAATCTGATGTGAACAAGAAGCTAATTGTTCAGAGATCTGAACTTATTGTTTTGGGAAAAAAAAGTTTCATTCGAGAATTGAGCCAAAGCAATTGAGAAAAACTGTAATGCTACAACTCAGTAGAAGAGATTTCACTCGCGCCCCAGCTGTAGTTTGAATTAAAGCAGCTACAATGTGCCAAAAGAACTTTAAAGAACTTCAAACGGCAATTTATGGTTTGAATTTGCAATGAATAAAGAAATAATATAATGAATATGGAATACTGTGCATATGAAGAATTTGGTTCCAAAAGGCGATAAATGCCTTTTTTTTTTTTTTTTTTTGGGTTTCCCCCAAAATCATTTTTTTTTTTTTGAGTTCCCGCCAAAATCAGTATTGTATCTGGTCGGTATTGAAAAATCCATTTTTAATTTTATGTAAAATGCGATATCCGCTGTGTTATTCTGTCATGTTTTCTCCCTATCTTTCCAAACCAAGCCAAACGCCAGTCTCCCTTCTCTGCAGAACACACTGTAAACAGTAATGGCGCTTTGAATAATCATAGTTTTCCTCATCTACTTTGTACTTTGCGATCAACAAACAAACAAAAAAAAAGAATAATTTTGACGGCATTGATGAACCTGTGGTGGTTTCTGCTGTGGGGAAGAAACGTTTTATTAATAGGCTATTAATTAAGCTATTAATAAGATTAGTATTGACCAAGTTCAGAGGCTGTCATATGTGGATCAACTTGCTTTGTTGTGAATTTTCAAGTTTCAATATGAAAAATAACTTTTATATTGATTCAATGGATTTATTGCATTTTGGGAAAAATAATCAGTTTTTATTCAAAATCTGGATTTGAATTTTTAATGTTACAGTTTTTCTCAGTTTTTTCTCAGTTAGTATTACCTGATGTAAACTATGGCAACAGTTTGGATGACAGTTACTGTATTGAAATGCAAAAGGCTGCACTTTTGTATGTCATATATCATTTCAAAAGTACACATTTACACATTACTGTATGTGGGATATTGACTGAAAAAGACTGAATAGGATTCCCAGTTACACTTTTACTAGTGGTCTGACCAAACACACACACACACACACACACACACACACACACACACACACACACACATTACAATGTCATTGTGAGACAGAAAAGAAAAAGAAATATGGGCACAATGGCGAAAGTACACAATTAGAAACTCCATTATCAGAATTTGTATCTCTTGTGTTGTCCTCTGTCTATATATGCTTTCCAATTGAAGGTTCATGAGATGCACCTTTGAGCTATTTCGTCAGCCGACGTGACGTCGGGAGTGACCGACTGAAAGGGAACTCAGGGGACATGCTGTTCACAAGTTGTTTAAATTACTGTATGTCTCTCTGCGGTTGAAACTCAGATAGAGATGATGGTTGATCTACATTCTCTTCATTAGTGAAAGTCAAGATTCACTTGCACAATTCATGGTGAATTTACAAAAAGTTTATTAGAAATGTGTAGAAAATATGCTTGACAGTTTATGATAACTAGATCAACCATTTTGCATTGAATGACTTATACGATGAACTAATGACTAGATGTTTTGAGGGGTAAGACTATTGCACAGAGAACTATATAATAGATTTTGAGCAACATGACAATAACAACCAATAATGTAGGAAACCGCAGACAAATATACATAATCAATTGCATGAATGTACCAAAGCAATCGCAACTTGTTCAAAAGAAAGAGAAACTGGTTTTATGATGTGCACAAGTAACCAGATGATGTGGAGGTTGTACAAGTAGTTTTGAGAATTTAATTTCTGATCTGAGAAATGCACCAAAGCGACTGAGAAAAACTGTATTATAACCTAAAGATGCTAGTGAAAGTTTGAAACAGAAAATAGCGGTTTTCATCTTGCCACTTTCTTGGTAAAGAAAACACATTTTTACTCAAATTAATCAAAATGGATTTATAGCGTTTTGGAACCAAACTCTTCATGTATTTTGCAAAATGCTCCTGTCTATAGTTTTCTCTAGATAACTAATGCGCTATGGACACTGAATATCTTTCCTGAGGCAATGTGACATTTTGTTTACAAGGTGTTTTAAACACTGATTGAGCGATGGTACATTTCAGTAAGTTATAATGTTTCTTGTAACATACCTTTTGATGATCATTCATGTTTATTTCATGCTAGAATTAGTAGTAAAGAGGAAACGATGATCGGTTCACATGCTGAATTGAGGCAGCCTGTCTCGCCACATTAAAGAACGCCAAAACAGTATATATTGTTTGGATTTTGCACTAAAACTGACAGAATTCACAAGAGACTTTGTTAAATATAAAAAGTAACAAAGCAAAAATATTATTGCAATTGTTGGATGGCAGGTGCAAAAACCAAAAATGTATTTCTTTAGTTTATTTTAATGCATCATTATTATTTTATATATTGATTTTATTTATTTATTTTTTTTTTTCTGTTTCGGGTGAAAAATTGTAATTGCTGAAATTGAGGTGTATCACTAAATCTATTATAGGCTATGCCATTGTACATACTGTCAGGGATTCATCACAGTCACTTCAGTCACCATACCTGCTGTCACCAATCAAGCCACACTACAAATTCACACACATCACAGTTACTCACGGTCCGGTCTACCGTTCACTCCTATGGACTGTTCTGGACTCTCTCAGCTGAACTCACCTAGAAAGACTTACCTTCTGTCTCTCCTGCGATCCTCCAATGACTCCTTGGAAACTGGTCCACGATCTCCAATGAACCTGCCAAAGATACAAACCATCAGAACTCAGATAAGAACCCCAGAGTCATTCACTGTGCTGACACTCACCTGCATTTACCTCACCTGTTTCATTCCTCTGCATATTCAGTCAATAAACCCTCCTGTTTTGCACTTACCTGTTGTTTCCGGCCTTGCTTTGACACAGTCAATTTTGTAGAGTTTGCACACTGAATTTTAACAGGAGGAAGTTCACAAGGACTCACGTGCATCAAATGCTAGATGACAAACTAAGCATCTAAAATTCATACACCAGGTGATATAGGTGCATAGTATGTGTATAGTAATGTATGCGACTTCAATCTAAGACTCAGTGTCACATAACAGAACATACGATACAATGTTAAGATTGTTTCACTATCTAGATTACACAGATGTCCATAGTCAATACAAATGCTCCCGAGTTACTCCATACCAGCAACAGATATTATGTGGTAACTCAATGCCTGAATACATTATGAGCAAAACTGTGTTTCTGAAAGGCAATTGCGCGGCTATGGACAACTTATTACTTCAAATTATCCTTTTAAATCACGTTACAGGAACCGTAAAACAATTTACTTCTCAGCGCACAGCACGCACAACAGCCAGGCAGTTCTTCAGCATGACCTAGAGGAGAATGTGTGCAAATAGTTAGACAGGTGGTGCATGCTGGCGTGAGGAGTGTTAACCGCTGCCCCTTCGAGACCTTCAATCATCTGCACCATCAGCACTGAATGAGTCATTTTCTGTGTCTATCATTTCATTACTGCAGGAAGGGAGCCACCTGTATTCCAGCACCTCCACTCAACACTACTCCCATTCTCAGACAGATGGTGGGTGACGTGTGATCGGGAAAGAGATGGCTCTCCCAATAAAGCTGTTCTGACTGCAGCAAGAAGCCACCTGTTGTTTTGCTTCCTCGGGATCTGCTTTGAGCTTGAAGTTTGCTTGTTCCCCTATAGACCTGGTTACATGATTTATTGCTTAAAATGTGCAGCATGCTATCATTGCGGTACTGAGGCCACATTTCATCAGCTTCCCCTTGAATTTGGAGAGGTGCTGGAGCTCTAATCTCGTATCCTGACTTGGAAAAGATAGTTATAGCAGAACTCTGCCTTAAAAAGGTTTTGTTGCATGCTATGCAGGGTGAGATACTATGTTCCACTGGTAGATAACTGTCCACAATGAATAGTTAGGAATTACCAATTAGACATGAACACTGCTGGAATAGATCATTGTGCTTCGGCCTAGTATTTCTCTCGCTCTCTCTCGCTCTCTCTCTCATTTAATCATATTAGAACATGTATGATGAATGCAAAAGAATAACTCTTCAACGTCCAATTTGCGTCATGTTAATGGATGTTATATCAAGACGTAGTGTGATGTTGTGCCTGTTTGTGAAAGTATTATTCATTTACAGTATGCTTGTTTTTGTCAATGGGGACAACTGACTTTTTTAGTTTAACCCCACAGCTAAGTTCACTCCTAATATCCATAGACTGGTCAAAAATAACATATAAAACACAACACATTTACTGAAATATATGAATAAAACCGAAAGAAATAAAGAATCATGATAAAATATACATTTAGGTGCATAGATTATATAGTTAGATGCCTATTTTGAATAACATTAAGCCAAAATATATTTTGTCAATTAAAATACCATCAAGTTCTATTTATAAATGGCTTATATAAAACAATAGCTATTTTATTTTTATACAAGTTACATAGGGTTTAGCAACAACAACAAAAAATTACAAATGTATTGAAACCAATGTGTGCGTTTCTCTATGGATCTGCAAAATGACAGCTTATTTACTTTTAATCTAAATATAAATCAGAAGAAGAACATGATATTTAAGCTGTTTTGTTTAAACATTACCTGTGCAGTTAAATGTTTAAATAACAGATGGAAAAGAACATTTTGACCCACATAAGTAAACTCTCTTATTTCATGTAAAAATAACCTCAATTGTCATCAATCCACCTCAACAGTTAGCTGAAATCTTAAATTAAACTCTTGTATTAAATGGAGCCAAAAAAGTTTGTTAAGAAGTGAAGTAAAAGATGGTCATTTTGACTGCAGGTAAAAGTGAAAAGGAAACTGCACGTCTGGTGTAGGAGCTTTGGATGACAATCTAATTTGCATATCAAACTTTGCAATGAATATTTATGCTTTCATAATTCATTCTGGCTGATATTGTTTTTTTAAAGTCCAGAGCTCTTTCATTATTTATTCATAAACATTATTAATATTCACAAGAAACATTACCATATTGCAGTCAAATAGCGGTTGTTCCAGTGAATAACTTGGAGGGTCACCTTTTCCGAACCTTCCTCTTCAGCTGTCTCTGCCTTTTAAGGCAAGTAATGGTTTACATCTGATCTGACAAATGAGCTTTTGCAGCCTTTCGCGCATTAGCATTTCAAAAGGTGTGGTTGCCTCTCCGATCTGTGATAAAGGCTGGAGAGATTACAGAAGGGGTTTGGAGAAACTTTGTGCTGACAACTGGTTCCATGAAGAAATCATTTCTGACAACAGCACAACTCTTTGAAGAGAGACCTCTTCACAACCTGGTGTAATGCAGGTCAGCACACAAGAGACCCTGAGTGATGTTTTTGAGTAGCATTTGAGTAAAGCTAGGCTGCTTGACTAAAGCTTCAATAAAGGAAAGGCTGACTGACCTTCAAAAAACGTTGTCAGAAGTCCCCCTGCACTGAATAATAAATACAACAATCCCCTTGTTAGTGACCCTTTGTAAAATAAAAATTATTATTATTCACATTTACTGACTTTGACATTGTCTTCATAATATCATGGGAACTTGACTCTGCGACTTGGGAAAAAAAATGACTTGAGACTTGATTTAGACTTTAAGACAGAGACTTAAATATCATTGCTGATTATTTTCTTCATTCATTCATTCACTATTAATATGCCTGCAGCAGCAAATATCACAGCAATTTTTTATTAAAATTTTTAATGAAATATTAAATGAAAAATTATAAATTAAAAAGTGTAAAAATCATATATTTACATTTTATATCTACATATGTAATGTAAATACATTATATATATTGCATTAATTTATTAATGTAATTAATACATTAATTTAATTAATAATACAATTAATACATTATGTATTTATTTAATAAATATAATTTTTAACACAATTTTTCTTGCCCAAGCATGATATTTTAAATAACAATGCCAAATAATAACTTTTATTTATTATTTCTTTGAAGACATTTATAATGTTACAAAAGATTTCTATCTAAAATAAATTCTGTAGTTTCAGCCCGATCTCACGGCAATTCATACTTGTTTTACGAGGTGTCTAATTCGTACGAATTCGTACGACCTCACTCGTACAAATTCATACGATTTTTGCTAAATCGTACACATTTTACGAGTTGCACAATTCGTATGAATTTGTATGAATGACGTACACCTATGCTTAAAATGTGCAGCATGCTATCATTGCGGTACTGAGGCCACATTTCATCAGCTTCCCCTTGAATTTGGAGAGGTGCTGGAGCTCTAATCTCGTATCCTGACTTGGAGAAGATAGTTATAGCAGAACTCTGCCTTAAAAAGGTTTTGTTGCATGCTATGCAGGGTGAGATACTATGTTCCACTGGTAGATAACTGTCCACAATGAATAGCTAGGAATTACCAATTAGACATGAACACTGCTGGAATAGATCATTGTGCTTCGGCCTAGTATTTATCTCTCTCTCTCTCTCGCTCTCGCTCTCGCTCTCGCTCTCGCTCAATGCAAAAGAATAACTCTTCAATGTCCAATTTGCATCATGTTAATGGATGTTATATCAAGATGTAGTGTGATGTTGTGCCTGTTTGTGAAAGTATTATTCATTTACAGTATGCTTGTTTTTGTCAATGGGGACAACTGACTTTTTTAGTTTAACCCCACAGCTAAGTTCACTCCTAATATCCATAGACTGGTCAAAAATAACATATAAAACACAACACATTTACTGAAATATATGAATAAAACCGAAAGAAATAAAGAATCATGATAAAATATACATTTAGGTGCATAGATTATATAGTTAGATGCCTATTTTGAATAACATTAAGCCAAAATATATTTTGTCAATTAAAATACCATCAAGTTCTATTTATAAATGGCTTATATAAAACAATAGCTATTTTATTTTTATACAAGTTACATAGGGTTTAGCAACAACAACAAAAAATTACAAATGTATTGAAACCAATGTGTGCGTTTCTCTATGGATCTGCAAAATGACAGCTTATTTACTTTTAATCTAAATATAAATCAGAAGAAGAACATGATATTTAAGCTGTTTTGTTTAAACATTACCTGTGCAGTTAAATGTTTAAATAACAGATGGAAAAGAACATTTTGACCCACATAAGTAAACTCTCTTATTTCATGTAAAAATAACCTCAATTGTCATCAATCCACCTCAACAGTTAGCTGAAATCTTAAATTAAACTCTTGTATTAAATGGAGCCAAAAAAGTTTGTTAAGAAGTGAAGTAAAAGATGGTCATTTTGACTGCAGGTAAAAGTGAAAAGGAAACTGCACGTCTGGTGTAGGAGCTTTGGATGACAATCTAATTTGCATATCAAACTTTGCAATGAATATTTATGCTTTCATAATTAATTCTGGCTGATATTGTTTTTTAAAGTCCAGAGCTCTTTCATTATTTATTCATAAACATTATTAATATTCACAAGAAACATTACCATATTGCAGTCAAATAGCGGTTGTTCCAGTGAATAACTTGGAGGGTCACCTTTTCCGAACCTTCCTCTTCAGCTGTCTCTGCCTTTTAAGGCAAGTAATGGTTTACATCTGATCTGACAAATGAGCTTTTGCAGCCTTTCGCGCATTAGCATTTCAAAAGGTGTGGTTGCCTCTCCGATCTGTGATAAAGGCTGGAGAGATTACAGAAGGGGTTTGGAGAAACTTTGTGCTGACAACTGGTTCCATGAAGAAATCATTTCTGACAACAGCACAACTCTTTGAAGAGAGACCTCTTCACAACCTGGTGTAATGCAGGTCAGCACACAAGAGACCCTGAGTGATGTTTTTGAGTAGCATTTGAGTAAAGCTAGGCTGCTTGACTAAAGCTTCAATAAAGGAAAGGCTGACTGACCTTCAAAAAACGTTGTCAGAAGTCCCCCTGCACTGAATAATAAATACAACAATCCCCTTGTTAGTGACCCTTTGTAAAATAAAAATTATTATTATTCACATTTACTGACTTTGACATTGTCTTCATAATATCATGGGAACTTGACTCTGCGACTTGGGAAAAAAAATGACTTGAGACTTGATTTAGACTTTAAGACAGAGACTTAAATATCATTGCTGATTATTTTCTTCATTCATTCATTCACTATTAATATGCCTGCAGCAGCAAATATCACAGCAATTTTTTATTAAAATTTTTTATGAAATATTAAATGAAAAATTATAAATTAAAAAGTGTAAAAATCATATATTTACATTTTATATCTACATATGTAATGTAAATACATTATATATATTGCATTAATTTATTAATGTAATTAATACATTAATTTAATTAATAATACAATTAATACATTATGTATTTATTTAATAAATATAATTTTTAACACAATTTTTCTTGCCCAAGCATGATATTTTAAATAACAATGCCAAATAATAACTTTTATTTATTATTTCTTTGAAGACATTTATAATGTTACAAAAGATTTCTATCTAAAATAAATTCTGTAGTTTCAGCCCGATCTCACGGCAATTCATACTTGTTTTACGAGGTGTCTAATTCGTACGAATTCGTACGACCTCACTCGTACAAATTCATACGATTTTTGCTAAATCGTACACATTTTACGAGTTGCACAATTCGTATGAATTTGTATGAATGACGTACACCTAACCCCGCCCATAAACCTGTCACTGGGGTGTAGACAAATCATACAAAATCGTACGAGTGAGGTCGTACGAATTCGTACGAATTAGCCACCTCATAAAATACGTACGAATTGGTCGTGAGATAGCGTTGGCCATTTTAAACTTTCTCTCAAAGCTAAATGAGTTTGTAGTGAATGGGTGCCATCAGAATGAAAGTCCAAACAGCTGATAAAAACTCCTAATAATAAGCAATCCACACGATTCCAGTCCAACAATTAACACCTATTGAAGCAAAAAGCTGCGTGCTTGTAAGAAACAAATCCATCCAGATGTTTTTAACTTGTTAAACTAGTCCTTAAGCATCAAACTGCCCACCAAGATGCCGTAAGCATCAAATCAGCATATTAGAATGATTTCTGAAGGATCATGTGACACTGAAGACTGGAGTAATGATGCTGAAAATACAGTTTTGCCATCACAAAAATAAACTACATTTTAAAATATATTATAATAGAAAACAGTTATTTTAAATTGTAATAATATTTCACATTATTGCAGTTTTTACTGTATTTTTGACCATTTATTGTTAATTATGTATTTATTGTATAGATATAATTGTTTACACATTATTTCTTGACCAAGTATGATATTATAAACACAACATAATAACATTTATGTATTTATTTATTCACACTTTTTTAAAATCATTACTAAATAATTTAGACTGGAAATTCTATAGTCACTTGAATGTTTGCCCCATTAAGTAATCACATTAAAGCAGTAAAAAGTTGTTTCTGTGAATATACCTCTATCTGCGTTATCTTTTACACTGACTAATTGTTACAGCAACATTTAAATGTTTCAGTCATGCATTCTAATCAGGCCAGATCATATTCTTCACTTTACAGTGATCACACAAAGACAACACATGTTCTCTTCTCTTCTGACTTCATTGTGTGTGACTGACTGCTGCCACCATGCTTAACTTGCACATCCGACACTCTTACTAAACCCCAAAATAATCTTATCACCAAGAATTACAGACAGCAATCATGCTGACAGCCATCTCTGGGAGTTGAAGTTAGCTATTCAATATCGGTTATGCTTATCCTTAACAGACAGATGCTCTCTCCTCTTTTGCCCACAGGCTCAGTTCCTGCTGGACACTGATAAATCGCAGTCACAGCTATTGCTTTTGCCTGGAAAGACAAGAGCTGACGCCGACTGAATCGCCCCCCCGACGAGTAATCTGCACTTGGTGGGCAGTTGAAAAGAATATGATAACCCTGACGCCACCTCAATTTCCAAATGCTCGTCCTCTCCTTCCTGCCTGCTCCCACGTCTTGACAGAGGTTACGGAGGTTATAAATGATCCACAAGACTGTGGCTCTTTCGATAGGACGTTTTCTTTTGTTTAAGATAGACATTAGACATTTGCAGTAAATGTTGTGCCAGCACTCTGACAGAAGGACAGCTAATGTGCCCCATATGGGTGCATAACAAATACAAAGGCTTCACATATAGTATGAAGGAGTCACTCACTGCTCTACAGCGACTGTGTGAAGTATGTTGTGTAATAGCTCACAACTTGACTTCAGAAGAGGCCAGGGTACACACCCACTTGAAAAGCTGATATGGATTGTCCTATGGGTTATTTTGTTAGTGTTTACAGGAAGAAAGAGATCTTAATACAGCAAATGAAGTGAAATAAGTCTCATATTTGTATTTATGAGTCTCATACATGTACAGTGATTATATATTTGCAGATGTCTTTTGTAGGCTAAAAAAGGTCTGATATATACGAATACATACCCATGGATCACATCACTAGATAAACATAAGCTCAGTTAAATAATATTTTATTTAGATATTATTATTGGATTGAATTTCTGGCTATGACATTAATACCTATTCTGAAACCTTGAAATATACTACAGGTTGGGTCCATAAGATTTTTTAAGCCATTTATGCTCACCAAGGCTGTATGTATATGATCAGAAATACCGTACAAACAGCAATAATGTGAAATATTATAACAATTTAAAATAACTGTTTACTATTGTAATATATTTTAAAATGTAATTTATTTTCAGCATCATTATTCCAGTCTTCAGTGCACATGATCCTTCAGAAATCATCAAAATATGCTGATTTGGTGCTTAGGAACATTTCTTATTACTATCGATGTTGAAAACAGTTGTGCTGCTAAATGTTTGGAAACTGTGAATAGTTTTTGAGGATTCTTTGATGAATATAAAGTTTAAAATGACAGAATTGGTTTGAAATAGAAATCTTCTGTAACATAAATGTCTTTACTGTCACTTTTAATCAGTTTATTGCATCCTTGCTGAATAAAAGCATTAATTTCTCAAAAGAAAAAAAAACCTGACCCCAGACTTTTGAACAGTTGTGTAATTTAATTACATTTTTTTTTTTTTTTTTTTTA
>NW_015541005.1:1395444-1399471 GCF_001515605.1 Sinocyclocheilus anshuiensis | reverse complement strand
TTTTTTTTTTTTTTTTTTTTTACTTGTCTATTATATGTTTTAGCTTTTAACAAAATAAATTAAAAAGAAAACGGATTTTGTAGCAGAGAAAATATTTAAAAAATGATCCATTCTGTTGGATTCAGAATCTTGGAAAAGAACGTGACTTGGACACTTGGAAATCCACAGCTCTGATTTCATTAAGATGTGCGTGTATTGCATCATGTGAATATGGCAGCACCCAAGAAGTTGGTTTATATACCATTAAGCGCATAGAATGCATTGAATAAAAGCGAACACTTGTTTCTCACACATTTGCTGAGACAGGTGTACAAACAGTAAATGATCTCTTTTGATTGCCGTACATCTGCAGAACACATGCTAGCCTTGCACAGCATCATTTATCCTCCACACTTTATTTGCCAGGAGATTTCTTTGTTGACAATCAAACACCTGCACAAGCTAGCTTTTCTGTTCTCTTTTCTTTATACTATATGTAGTTCTACATCATCTTCTGCATCTTATGGGTCAAACAACACCTTTATGATTGGATGTCAGAGATATTAAGAGGAAATATTCCATGTCTGACTTAGAATATAATGCTAAAGGCAAATTATGGAACAACAAACAGTGTAAAGCAGGAAAATGATTTCACTGGCACTAACAAAAAGTTCAATAATAAACTAAGCTGGAATAAAACAGAGTAAAACAGTAATAAAACAAACCCTGCAGATCTGAATCGAATATAATCGAGAGCAGATTAAACTCAGTTATGTATGTAAATGGATCTCTGTGTCTCACACTAAAGTAGGACTTTTTGCTCTGAATATCTAAATTGTATCTAAATGATCTACTTTGCACTTCTACAATCTTTCAGAAGCTGTGGCATTGCAGATCTCATTAATCTAGGTGCCATTGGCTTTTTTTTCCAGTAAACGCAGCAGTTTTTTTCCTCTTGAATTGCATACAATTTACACATAAATACCTGAATTTCATGGACACCTTTGGTAAGGGAAGCACTGTGTGGCCATAAGCAAACACTGAGAGCAGAGACGTGGGCACAGAGCTCAAAGCTGCGTTCTGCTCTGTTAGCACATTGCCATGACACAGCGGACGGGGGTTAAAGATATACACGAAGTCTCCAGAGTCTGGAAGAGAATTAGCCGCTGACATTACAGGCAACTAACACAACATCGTCAGCAGATAAACTGTGCTTTATACCGATCTTCAGTCAGTGGCTATCACAGTTTCAGACCCAAGTACAGACCCAGCTGCATTTGTACACAGCCAAATACTGTACATCCAGACAAACAAGTGATGCTGATGGTCAGAGTTGAAACAGAAGACAGAGGCAGAAAACCCGCTCCCCTTCATTGAGGAAGTAACAATGACACACAGAACTCTCTTTGAATGTTAAGAATAAACATTTACAGTTTATAGCCAAAAATGCATTCGTTATACCCACCCCCATAAAAGGAGAATTTGTGAAGAATCTCACAAATTCTGATCTGACTGCAGTAGTTTCCGAGTTAAAGGAATAGTTCGCCCAAAGAAGAAAATTTGCTGAAAATTAGGACATCCAAGATGCAGATGAGTTTGTTTCTTTATTGGAACATATTTTAGCATTACATCACTCACCAGTGGATCCTCTGCATTGAATGGGTGCCGTCAGAATGAGAGTTTAAACAGCTGATAAAATCATCACAATAATCCACAAGTAATCCACATGACTCCAGTCCATCAATAAAGCTGCATGTTTGTAATAAACAAATGCATCATTAAAGCATTTTAACTTTAAACTGTAATTTCTGGCAAAAATGTGAGTCCATAATTCATGAGAACACTTCAGTGGAAAAGTAACTGTTGTCCTCTCATCAAAATCCACCAACATATTTGTTTAGAATTGTTTTCATTTGCAATTGGTGTTTGACCTCTGCATATTTCTCTCCTGATTCAGACAATGACTATGTGACTGGAGAAAGTAACATTTATAGATAAAGGGCTAGTTTATGGATTCGTTTCTTACAAACACACAGCTATTCGCTTCAAAAGATGGTAATTAATGGACTGGAGTCTTGAGGATTACTTGTGGATTATTGTGGTTTTATCAGCCGTTTGGATTCTGATGGCACCCATTCACTACAAACTCATCTACATCTTGGATGGCCTGTGCTGAGTAAAAGAAAGTAATGCAGGTTTTAAATGAATAAAAGTGAGTAAATGATGACAGAATTTTTGGGTGGACTATCCCTTTAAAGACAAACAGAACCAAAGAACAAAACAAACTGCTTGACAGTAAGTTTTGTGTGCCATCAGACGATAGGACAGTTAAATACGCGGACACACTGCATTCAAAGCATGATGACTGGTTTCACTTGACTGCTCTGATGTGGAATAGAAAGACAGCTACTGTTACTGTAAAGAGCATTTACAGCATTTTCCTATTTCTGCCCACCTTTTTTGATGGATTTTCATATATTAAGAAAGTCTTCATCTGGGATATGGGTAAAATCATAAAATGTATTCACAAAGAGAAATAACAAAGAAGAATAATAAAAATAAATGTACATTTTAATGTGACCTTCAAATAAACATATGCACACAAAAAATTAAATATGAAATATGTTTGTTTTAAAGGGGTCAGATGATGCAATTTCAAGTTTTCCTTTCTCTTTGGAGTGTTACAAGCTGTTCGTGCATAGATAAGATCCCTAAAGTTGCAAAGACTAAAGTCTCAAACCCAAAGAGATATTCTTTATAAAAGTTAAGACTCGTCCACGCCTCGTCGACATTTCTACGTCACGATGTGGGAAGATTTGCATAACGCTGTCCAAATGTTCACGCAAAGAAAGAAGGTGTAACTTTGATTCTCGCTGTAGTATTGTTGCTGCCACCGCCGCCATGTCGTGAAGACGCTGTGTGTTTTGTTGTGAAAGCGAAACTACTTTGTTTGGCCTTCCAAAAGAGGACAGAACTAGAAATCAGTGGTTAAGTTGTATTTACAACACTGTTCCAGAACACTTCAACCCAAGTATTCGTCTGTGTGCAACGCATTTTACAGAGGACTGTTTCTTGAACCTGGGAGAGTAGACTACAATGCCGGTGTTCTGACGATTTGTGCTACCCGCTCAGCCTCCCAGCTATAGCACAAATCGATAGCGAAAAATGCTACCCATCAGATTGTGCTACCAGCATCTTATTCATGTGGTTTGAGGCTTTTTTTAATGTCCATACCTACCCCTACCCTTAAAACAATGCAAATATATTTTTGGTAGCACAATCTGATAGGTAGCATGATTCGTCGGTACACCGGCTGCTCTGACTCACAGTCTGTAAGTACGTTTTCATATTTAAAGAATTTGCCACTGACGATTCAAACACGAGTTTTGAGCAGTGTAGAGTAGGGCTTGTTTGTTGTTTCAACAAATGCAGACATGGTTTTATGTTTATGCAATGCAATGCGTAAAAAGACAGTATTAGTCATAATCAGTAATTATGTCCCCACTGGATGCAACAAATGCCTCGTTTGTAATGGGTTTTATTGTTTTTGGGCTTGTTGTTTGTTGTTTCTCCGATCACAAATGCAGACATTGTTTTATGTTTACGCAGCGCGATACGCAACGCGTAAAAAGACAGTATAAGTCATTATAAGCAGTAATTATGTCCCCACTGGATGCAACAAATGCCTCGTTTGTAATGGGTTTTATTGTTTTTGTCTTGTCACGCCAGGACATGGCATCACAGTATGGTAAGAGGCGTATTATTTTGAGATTTCATGGAAGGCGGAAATATTCTGAAAAGAGCTTATATTGAAAAATACTCTGACGCGGATTTCGCCTAAATAGTCTTAACGGCCTCTTTCTTTACAATATTTACATTTTTTGAGGTGTTAAGAGAGGGTTATTAACATATTTACATGTCAATTTGTTATCTTTTTTTTCGAGGTTCAATTGAATGTAGTTTCCTAAAGGAAACGGCTTTATGTAATAAAGACTAGCCTAATTATTTTGAGGCTGATGAAGTGATAATTGTTAAAAGTAATGTTTTG
>NW_015541005.1:1389504-1395163 GCF_001515605.1 Sinocyclocheilus anshuiensis | reverse complement strand
AAGACCACAGAAATAACACAGTAATAACAGAAATAACACAGGAATACACAGTAATAACACAGGATTAATTCAGTAATAACCAAGTAATAACACATTAATAACACAGGAATAACTCAGGAATAACACATTAATAACACAGGATTAACGCAGTAATAACACAGTAATAACACAGGAATAACTCAGTAATAAACACAGGAATAACACAGACATAACACAGGAATAACTCAGTAATAACTCAGTAATAACACAGAAATCACACAGGAATAACACAGTGACAACAGAAATAACAGGAATAATACAGTAATAACACAGGATTAACTCAATAATAACACAGGAATAACACATTAATAATAGAGTAATAACACAGGAATAACACATTACTAACTCAGGAATAACACAGTAATAACACAGAAATCACACAGGACTAACAAAGTAATAACACAGGATTAACACAGTAACAACACAGGATTAACACAGGATTAACTCAGTACTAGCAGAGGAAATACACAGTAATAACACAGTAATAACACAGGAATACACAGGAATAACACAGGATTAACTCAGTAATAACACATTAATAACGCAGTAATAACACAGAAATGACACAGGAATAACACAATGACAACAGAAATAACAGGGATAACAAAGTAATAACACAGGAATAACACAGAATTAACACATTAATAACACAGGAATAACTCCGTGACAACAGAAATAACACAGGAATAACACAGTAATAACACAGGACTAATAAAGTAATAACACCATAATACCACAGAAATAACAAAGGAATAACACAGATATAATGCAGTAATAACACAGTAATAACACATTAATAACACAGGAATAACGCAGTAATAACACAGTAATAATACAGGAATAAAACAGTAATAACACAGTTATAACACAGGAATAACACAGGATTAACTCAGTAATAACACAGGAATAATTCAGTAATAATACAGGAATAAAACAGTAATAACACAGTTATAACACAGGAATAACACAGGATTAACTCAGTAATAACACAGGAATAATTCAGTAATAATACAGGAATAAAACAGTAATAACACAGTTATAACACAGGAATAACACAGGATTAACTCAGTAATAACACAGGAATAATTCAGTAATAATACAGGAATAAAACAGTAATAACACAGTTATAACACAGGAATAACACAGGATTAACTCAGTAATAACACAGGAATAATTCAGTAATAATACAGGAATAAAACAGTAATAACACAGTTATAACACAGGAATAACACAGGATTAACTCAGTAATAACACAGGAATAATTCAGTAATAATACAGGAATAAAACAGTAATAACACAGTTATAACACAGGAATAACACAGGATTAACTCAGTAATAACACAGGAATAATTCAGTAATAATACAGGAATAAAACAGTAATAACACAGTTATAACACAGGAATAACACAGGATTAACTCAGTAATAACACAGGAATAATTCAGTAATAATACAGGAATAAAACAGTAATAACACAGTTATAACACAGGAATAACACAGGATTAACTCAGTAATAACACAGGAATAATTCAGTAATAATACAGGAATAAAACAGTAATAACACAGTTATAACACAGGAATAACACAGGATTAACTCAGTAATAACACAGGAATAATTCAGTAATAATACAGGAATAAAACAGTAATAACACAGTTATAACACAGGAATAACACAGGATTAACTCAGTAATAACACAGGAATAATTCAGTAATAATACAGGAATAAAACAGTAATAACACAGTTATAACACAGGAATAACACAGGATTAACTCAGTAATAACACAGGAATAATTCAGTAATAATACAGGAATAAAACAGTAATAACACAGTTATAACACAGGAATAACACAGGATTAACTCAGTAATAACACAGGAATAATTCAGTAATAATACAGGAATAAAACAGTAATAACACAGTTATAACACAGGAATAACACAGGATTAACTCAGTAATAACACAGGAATAATTCAGTAATAATACAGGAATAAAACAGTAATAACACAGTTATAACACAGGAATAACACAGGATTAACTCAGTAATAACACAGGAATAATTCAGTAATAATACAGGAATAAAACAGTAATAACACAGTTATAACACAGGAATAACACAGGATTAACTCAGTAATAACACAGGAATAATTCAGTAATAATACAGGAATAAAACAGTAATAACACAGTTATAACACAGGAATAACACAGGATTAACTCAGTAATAACACAGGAATAATTCAGTAATAATACAGGAATAAAACAGTAATAACACAGTTATAACACAGGAATAACACAGGATTAACTCAGTAATAACACAGGAATAATTCAGTAATAATACAGGAATAAAACAGTAATAACACAGTTATAACACAGGAATAACACAGGATTAACTCAGTAATAACACAGGAATAATTCAGTAATAATACAGGAATAAAACAGTAATAACACAGTTATAACACAGGAATAACACAGGATTAACTCAGTAATAACACAGGAATAATTCAGTAATAATACAGGAATAAAACAGTAATAACACAGTTATAACACAGGAATAACACAGGATTAACTCAGTAATAACACAGGAATAATTCAGTAATAATACAGGAATAAAACAGTAATAACACAGTTATAACACAGGAATAACACAGGATTAACTCAGTAATAACACAGGAATAATTCAGTAATAATACAGGAATAAAACAGTAATAACACAGTTATAACACAGGAATAACACAGGATTAACTCAGTAATAACACAGGAATAATTCAGTAATAATACAGGAATAAAACAGTAATAACACAGTTATAACACAGGAATAACACAGGATTAACTCAGTAATAACACAGGAATAATTCAGTAATAATACAGGAATAAAACAGTAATAACACAGTTATAACACAGGAATAACACAGGATTAACTCAGTAATAACACAGGAATAATTCAGTAATAATACAGGAATAAAACAGTAATAACACAGTTATAACACAGGAATAACACAGGATTAACTCAGTAATAACACAGGAATAATTCAGTAATAATACAGGAATAAAACAGTAATAACACAGTTATAACACAGGAATAACACAGGATTAACTCAGTAATAACACAGGAATAATTCAGTAATAATACAGGAATAAAACAGTAATAACACAGTTATAACACAGGAATAACACAGGATTAACTCAGTAATAACACAGGAATAATTCAGTAATAATACAGGAATAAAACAGTAATAACACAGTTATAACACAGGAATAACACAGGATTAACTCAGTAATAACACAGGAATAATTCAGTAATAATACAGGAATAAAACAGTAATAACACAGTTATAACACAGGAATAACACAGGATTAACTCAGTAATAACACAGGAATAATTCAGTAATAATACAGGAATAAAACAGTAATAACACAGTTATAACACAGGAATAACACAGGATTAACTCAGTAATAACACAGGAATAATTCAGTAATAATACAGGAATAAAACAGTAATAACACAGTTATAACACAGGAATAACACAGGATTAACTCAGTAATAACACAGGAATAATTCAGTAATAATACAGGAATAAAACAGTAATAACACAGTTATAACACAGGAATAACACAGGATTAACTCAGTAATAACACAGGAATAATTCAGTAATAATACAGGAATAAAACAGTAATAACACAGTTATAACACAGGAATAACACAGGATTAACTCAGTAATAACACAGGAATAATTCAGTAATAATACAGGAATAAAACAGTAATAACACAGTTATAACACAGGAATAACACAGGATTAACTCAGTAATAACACAGGAATAATTCAGTAATAATACAGGAATAAAACAGTAATAACACAGTTATAACACAGGAATAACACAGGATTAACTCAGTAATAACACAGGAATAATTCAGTAATAATACAGGAATAAAACAGTAATAACACAGTTATAACACAGGAATAACACAGGATTAACTCAGTAATAACACAGGAATAATTCAGTAATAATACAGGAATAAAACAGTAATAACACAGTTATAACACAGGAATAACACAGGATTAACTCAGTAATAACACAGGAATAATTCAGTAATAATACAGGAATAAAACAGTAATAACACAGTTATAACACAGGAATAACACAGGATTAACTCAGTAATAACACAGGAATAATTCAGTAATAATACAGGAATAAAACAGTAATAACACAGTTATAACACAGGAATAACACAGGATTAACTCAGTAATAACACAGGAATAATTCAGTAATAATACAGGAATAAAACAGTAATAACACAGTTATAACACAGGAATAACACAGGATTAACTCAGTAATAACACAGGAATAATTCAGTAATAATACAGGAATAAAACAGTAATAACACAGTTATAACACAGGAATAACACAGGATTAACTCAGTAATAACACAGGAATAATTCAGTAATAATACAGGAATAAAACAGTAATAACACAGTTATAACACAGGAATAACACAGGATTAACTCAGTAATAACACAGGAATAATTCAGTAATAATACAGGAATAAAACAGTAATAACACAGTTATAACACAGGAATAACACAGGATTAACTCAGTAATAACACAGGAATAATTCAGTAATAATACAGGAATAAAACAGTAATAACACAGTTATAACACAGGAATAACACAGGATTAACTCAGTAATAACACAGGAATAATTCAGTAATAATACAGGAATAAAACAGTAATAACACAGTTATAACACAGGAATAACACAGGATTAACTCAGTAATAACACAGGAATAATTCAGTAATAATACAGGAATAAAACAGTAATAACACAGTTATAACACAGGAATAACACAGGATTAACTCAGTAATAACACAGGAATAATTCAGTAATAATACAGGAATAAAACAGTAATAACACAGTTATAACACAGGAATAACACAGGATTAACTCAGTAATAACACAGGAATAATTCAGTAATAATACAGGAATAAAACAGTAATAACACAGTTATAACACAGGAATAACACAGGATTAACTCAGTAATAACACAGGAATAATTCAGTAATAATACAGGAATAAAACAGTAATAACACAGTTATAACACAGGAATAACACAGGATTAACTCAGTAATAACACAGGAATAACACATTAATAACAGTAATAACTCATTAATAACTCAGAATTAACACAGTAATAACACAGTAATAAATCAGGAATAACACAGTAATAACACAGGAATAACTCAGTAATAGCAGAAATAACAGGAATAACACAGTAATAACAGAAATAACACAAGAAATACACAGCAATAACACAGGAATAATACAGGACTAACACAGTAATAACAGTAATAACGCAGTAATAACACCGTAATAACACAGTTATAACACAGGAATAACTCAGTAATAAAACAGTAATAAACACAGGAATAACACGGGAATAACACAGTAATAACACAGGAATAACAGGAATAACACAGGAATAACTCAGTAATAACACAGGAATAGCAGTAATAACACAGTAATAATGCAGTAATAACACAGGAATAACTCAATAGCACAAATAACAGAGTAATAACAGAAATAACACGTGAAATACACAGTAATAACACAGGAATAATTCAGTAATAA
>NW_015541005.1:1388190-1389167 GCF_001515605.1 Sinocyclocheilus anshuiensis | reverse complement strand
GGCATAACACAGTAATAACACAGTAATAACACAGAAATAACACAGGAATAACTCAGTAATAAAAGAAATAACACAGAAATAACACAGTAATAACAGGAATAACACGAGAATAACACATTAATAACACAGTAATAACAAAGTAATAACACAGGAATAACTGTGATGCTGGGTTTTAAAGCAGGTTTGATTTTACGCTGATCACCAGCACACAAACCACACCCACACCCACAATGACACGGAGAGAGCTAGAATGAGTCAGTGAGCCCATGAACCGTGACAGGACCCCTGGCCTGGCGCTCCCAGACGAACCTACCTGTTGATTGTAATCATCAACAAGGGAGTGGTCCAGAATGTCCTTAGCAGGAACCCAACTTCTCTCCTCCGGACCGTAACCTTCCCAGTCCACCAAGTACTGAAATCCGCTGAAATCCCTCCGTCTTGAGTCCAGAATTAACCGAATAGGTGGGTTCCCCGTCTACGAGACGCGGCGGTGGGGAACCGGGGCAGGCGGATTAATGGATGAATGAAAAACGGGTTTTAATTTGGAGACATGGAACATGGGATGAATTCTTCGATACGCCGGAAGAAGTTTGAGGTGGACTGCCACCGGACTAATCTAGGTGTTATATCTAAGCCAATGAGACATTATTTGGAACCTCAATGAAAAAGATTTAAAAATATGTGAGCGGAAACGCAGAAAGAACTGCTTTCAAAGAACTCAAAGAAATTACTGCAAGCATACTTGTTACAAACGGACCGGAGAGGAATATTCTTGGAGGAAAGTCACACCTTTTGACCAACGACGTAAACGGGAGGCTTCGACCGGTGGTGATCGGCCTGAGCCTTGGTGCGTGTCCTCACTTGGAGAAGAGTCTCTCGGGCTCTTTTTCAAGTGCGACGGCACCTCTGGATGACGGCTTGAGCGGAGGGGACCGCGACTTCCGATTCCAGACTGGGAAAAATAGGTGGCTGGTACC
>NW_015541005.1:1382922-1384346 GCF_001515605.1 Sinocyclocheilus anshuiensis | reverse complement strand
ATTCATTCATTCATTCATTCATTCATTCATTCATTCATTCATTCATTCATTCATTCATTCATTCATTCATTCATTCATTCATTCATTCATTCATTCATTCATTCATTCATTCATTCATTCATTTATTCATTCAGGAAAAAAAGAAATCAGTGAATACGTTTACTATTCAGTAAGGATGCATTCAATTTAAGAGTTTTACATTGTTACATTAAAAAAATTCTAATAAATGTTCTTCCGTTGAACTTTCTCTTCATTTGAACTTTCTATTCATCAACAAACTCATCAAAAAAGAAATGTATGATGGTTCCCTACCAAAAGTTTTATGCAGCAAAACCGTTTTCAACTGTAAGAAACATGTGGCATTAAATACTGAAATAATGGCTGCTGAAAAATTAGCTTTGCCATCACTTTTTAAGTATATTAAAATAGATCACAATTTAACCCTTAAATGCATACCTCAAGTCTTTAGCGACCCGGGACATCATTCTCTAGCCTCTCCATTTTTTATTTTTTTAAGTTAGACATCAACTTTCTTAGTATTCCTCAATCTATTAATTATAAACAATGAAAAAAATAAAAAATTGTAAAATATAAAAGAATGGCAGTTTTCTGATTAATTTTTTTGTAAAAAGTGTATAGGGTCGCTAGAGACTCGAGGTATGTAAATGTGTAAGTATTTTTTCCTGCGCAACTATTTTTACATATCTGATGACTCAATATGTGCAATGCATCTTTTTTCCTCAAGGTGGCACTGTTTGATACACAATGATGACGTGACGTCTCACTCATAATTACCGCAGGCTTAAAACAAACGAATATCATCAGCAAAAATTGAAGTGGTTTGAATGGCTTTACTGCAGAGCAATTACTATATGCAATGCAATATAAATGTTACTGTCATTTGATGCTGGATGTGATGAATAAGCTGCCAGTGATCAAAATATTGAATGAAGTCACTGAAAACGATAATTTTGAGAATATGGCTGAGATCGCGAATATGAGGCAGATGCTGGATGTACTGTGGAAGTGCGCTCTGACGATGACAGCGATGGTAAAATCATCTGCTCAAATTGAACCCTTTTAAGTTTCAAAAGGTAACAAAATATGCTTTATTTTATTCTTCTGTAATTTTTCTTAAAATATCAAGAGAGTTTTTTGCTATTGCAGCAGTTAAAGAAAGATCCATCCGTGCTATATAGGTCCGGGTCGCTAAAGACCCGAATATAATGATTGGCCAAACATTCATGCATTTAAGGGTTAATGGAGCTTTAAATAAATTAAAAAAAAATGCACATGCAATTAAAATATAACTGATCGAACAAAAATAGTGAAGATCTGACAAAAACAGGTCTCAGAGAGGTGTTTATTACAAATAAAAATGAAAATGAAAGCACATCGAGTCGGCAGAGTGCGAGGGTCGTGGC
>NW_015541005.1:1371495-1373425 GCF_001515605.1 Sinocyclocheilus anshuiensis | reverse complement strand
GGAGATCGCAGATCGCTACTAGACGAATCATGTAATTTGTTATTTTTATTATCTCTGTTCTCTTTTGTAATGCTATTACCTATTTCTCCAGTAATTTATACTAGATATATCCAGCGCTCCCTGAACGTAGTCTCTGGCTTATTGCCAGTCAAGCGCAACGCTGCAGGGACGCGTCTATACAAGTCCAAGTCAAGTCTCGAGTCATTGCTGTCAAAGTCTAAGTCGAGTCTCAAGTCTTCTTTAATTATTTCGAGTCGAGTCGCAAGTCATCAAATTTGGGACTCGAGTCCGAGTCAAGTCTCGAATCGTGTGACTCGAGTCCACACCCCTGGTTCTGTGTATATTACACAAAGTGGTTGAAATTATAAAACAGACTATCCTTACTGATGTGGATGCACCTCTATCTGAAAATGAATAGATTTTAATTAAATGTTTTCTTTTTTCAAATGATTTTCTCTTTTTAGGCCACTGATGAAGAACAGGTGGTGACTTGGATGAATGTTGGTCAAAGAGGAGAATGTCCTTTTCCCCCAAACTGATGCAACAGTGGTTTTAAAGGAGGAGGCTGCCCTGGATAATGTAAAAGATGTCACATGCCTTTGCTGGGCTGATGGGGCTTCTTCATGACTACATCAATTATGCTAAAGAGATCATGAAAATTGGCAGTGATGCATGATCTGTATTCATGGACTATGAAACAAACTGTAAGTGTATAATTTGTAAAAACAAAATGTTAAATGCTTGTTCTGTGTTGTTGTTTAGTAGAAATGGAGTTTACACTGTCATTCATACACATGCTCACATTCTTTCACACATATGTTTCTGATAAATGTTATAATATCAGTGTTAATGTTGTGGTTTATTTACTGTCATGCCAGAATAGTTTGTAAAGAACTTAACTATTAAGTCATTTTACAGCTATTGTATAATAGTGTTTTTGTATAATATTGTTATACAATATATAACATTTACCAAAAAATTCAAATTTGATCTTAAAAGTTATATTCAACAAATGTTCAATGCTTCATTTATAAACTCTGTAGCCGTTAATGCCATGCGTTTCTGCATTTCTTCTTACATGCATGTTAATTTTGACTGTTTTCTCTTGTTTTAAATAAATATTTACCTTTTGAGAGTCATTCTGTGCGTGTAAAAGTGATTTTAAAATGAACAAGATTTGTAGGTTTAATGTCTAGCTCGATTTGGGTTCATTTTAGCCTAGCAGTGTAGTAATTTTAAACCATAAAAAAGCAACCCAGCATGCTGGGTCAAACATAATAACCCAACTTGTTGGGTTAAAACAACCCAGCGCTGGGTTGCCAAAATAACCCAAATTGGGTTGTTTGTAACCCAGCCGTTTTTAGAGTGCACCTTGCTTTTCAGGCCGATGAGCTTTGTAAAAATCGACGCGTTTCAGAAAGGCGAGGCATAGAGGAGAAACAATAATGTAGTATGTTGAAAATAATGTTATGTTATGAAAATAATGTTCTTTTTTAGCAACGTCATATGACCCCTTTAAAGGGTCTTCGCGCTGTGGATCGCCGGATCGGCTTTCACCATGGATGAAGCGGAGTCCAGTGTGAAAGCGAAACTACTTTGTTTGGCCTTCCAATAGAGGACATGACTAGAAATCAGTGGTTAAGTTGTATTTACAACCCAAATATTCAGATGTGTGCAGCACATTTTATGGAGGACTGTTTCCTGAACCTGGTAGAGTAGACTACAATGCTGGCTGTTCTGACTCACAGACTGTAAGTACGTTTTTTTATTTTTAAAGGATTTGCCACTAGTGTTGTTTTCGTCAACGAAAATTATGACTAAATATCGTCGTCAACGAACCTTTATCACGTGATGAAAACGAGACGAGACTCAACGTAAATGCTGGTCATGTGACGATGACTATAATTAAATGTATAATGCAATATTGTTG
>NW_015541005.1:1351099-1371368 GCF_001515605.1 Sinocyclocheilus anshuiensis | reverse complement strand
CTGGCCAATCAGAGCACACCTCGCTTTTCAGACCGATGAGCTTTGTAGAAATCGACGCGTTTCACCAAATACACAAAATAAAGTTCTTTTTAGCAGCATCATATGGCCCCTTTAATAAAAATCAACCCCTGGAATATAAAAGCACCCGAAGTTGAAGAAAACACCAGTGGAATTATGAGAAATCAGACTAAATTAAACAAAATATTAACACTTGACAGGCACATTATGGTAATTGTCAGTGTTTGACTGCAGTAATGGTGGTGGCATCAGAATTCATGTCTGTTATCTGTTCACTTTGCCCCTTCATGGTCTCCACTTATGTGTGAATTCAAAAGGGAGAGAAGAAGCATAAATACTGGAGCTTAAAAATTTGATTGAATCTCTGGAGGGCGACGAATGGGACCAGGAGAAAGGGATATAACTTCATCTACCTGTCACCATTCGTCTAAGGGAAAATCAATCACAATGAAAAAGGAGGGGAAATTGAGATGGTAACATTCTTTTTTTCCCCCTCCTCTTCCTCAGGAAGCATCATCTGTCAGTCTCTCCAGAAAAAGGCCTGAGAAACTATTTGCAGGGCAGATCAGAAGATGAGGACTTCTCAATCAGGCACGGGTTGAGGGCTGGACCTTGACGCTCTTTACCTGGGACAGGCTGTGTAGCGAGAGACGGTCTTTCAGGGGTTAGGAGGCTACAAAGGGAGAATGATGTGGGCAAGAGTCATGCGTGAGAAATCAGCCTGAGGTCGGTTTCATCGTTTCAAAGATCACTGAGCTCACTGGGTTCATGCAATGGTTGTTAGTTCAAAGGCAGCTGGAACATGTGATAAGCCACTTCTGTCATGGCAAGTCTGTCAAGATATTAATATTCCAGCCATGTAGCGTGAACATATAAACCATCTGTCAAAGTTTATCTGCACACAGTGTGTTTACAAATTGCACTGTAGTGTCAGTGTTTTGCATGCTTCAGGCTCGCCTGAATACATTTGTATCTTCAAACCAGGGTTGAGCAAAATTCAGAATTTAATCTAAACTATCATTCAAAAGTTTAGGGTCAGTAAGATAAAAAAAAAGAGTCTCTCACCAAGGCTTCATTTATTTGATCGATTATACAGTAAAATGTTATAATGTAAAATTTTACTACACTTACTAAAATAACCATTTTCTATTTTAATATATTCATAATATTTTATAATTGTTATATTATAATTTAATTTTTTCAGCAGCCAGTACTCCAGTCTTCAGTGTCACATGATCCTTTAGAAATCAGTCTAATATGCTGATTTAGTGCTCAAGAAACATTTCTGATTGTTATCAATGTTAACCAACTAACTAACTGTCTATTTTTTAGGATTTTGGCAACAAGGATTTTTGTCAAGCCAACATTTAACATCTCGCCGCCTTGGAATTAGAAGGTACCATCCGCATTCTGAGCAGTTTTGAGATATTGAGCTTCAAATGTTTGCGTTCCATAGACTTCTGTAGATAGAAACCTTTTTTTTTTTTTTTTAAAGGCCCAAAATGTACACAGCTTACAAAAGAAACCTCACATAATGTAAATAAGTTGTCACAGAATAAGAATGTGAATAACTCAATTTTGACAAAAATGTCAGATAGAACCTTATAATCCAAGGCGACGATCTGTCTCCACATATTGTACTTTGTTTTTCTATGTAAAATGACATTTCATATTAGTTTTTACATTTTAGTTATACTCAGTAGCGGTTTTTGGCACGGGCGAACCGGGCAGCCGCCCGGGGCGGCATTTTTTCATGATACATGGGGGGCGGAACGAGCAGTTAAAAAAAAATAATAAAAATCAATCAATATTCCTATGAAATATTAGATATTATTATTAAAATGTTGCCAATTATTACTCCAATTATTACACTTCTTTTTTCATTAAATGTTGCTCCAAAAACACATTAATGTGCAAATTAGATACAGTGTATAGTGTATATTTATTTAAGTTCTGATAACTTATACTGTCATATTTTGTGCAGAATTGTGTTCATTGTCTTTTGGCAATGTTGGAGGTGGAGATTGTGCACCTTAAAAAGTGTGTTTCCTGTTGTAATTGCAATAGTTAAATAACTGGATTCTCTTAAGTGTGTTTTTCAAATGTTCTAATGAAGGATTTGTACAATTGAGAAATATAAATTTCTCTTTCACTTATGTTGTTATAATAAAATATAACTGTTTGTGCAGAATTTTGTGTTTTTTTTTGGGGGGGGGGGCTCGAAGGGGGTCTCGCCCAGGGTGTAATTCAATGTGGAAACCGCCACTGGTTATACTTCCTTCATCCTGATACTTCAATTGAAACCACATTCAAATTACACTGAAATAAACAAGGTACTGCCAGTTCAATTATAGTGCATAACCTTGCTTCAAACTTTCTGACAAACAATGCAGAAAGCACTAGATGGCAATGAAACTATCTAAAAAAGGGTTGAGGCACTTTGTGGATGACAAAAAATCCACGTAAATGTAGGATAGGCAGAAGCTCCCAGTACTTAATCATGCTGAAAAAAACAAGGCTTCATGTGTCTGTCTTTGACTGACTTACACACAAACATGGGCTGAAAGAAAGGCCCATGGGTGTCTCTGCATAATCCAGAACATAGTCTTTGATGCTGCATTTTACAGCCTGCGAGAAACCCAGCTCATCTGAAATGCGGCAAGCACAAACAAACACTCCTTCAACCTTCTAATATTGTAATTGGAAGATAAGAGCTGCTCCATAAGTGATGAGTATTAGGGAAGTGCAGCTGGCACAGGGAAGCAGGCGGGCCGCATGGATGTGCAGCCAGTCAGGCAGAAGCTTCTTCGGATCACTCTTCTTCCCACTCCGTCTAATTTTTACTCTCTCTATTTCTCCCTCTCCACCACTTTCTGTCTCTCTGCATGAAAGAGTATCGCCTCGCTGCATGGCACGCAACGTCACCGAGAGCTACGCAGATGATTCATAGTGCAAATTATTTTGGGTGAAAAGACAGACGTTGTCTGCCTTCTGATGTGCTATTTTAAGACTTTTTCAGCAAGTTGTGTCTATGAATGTTTTGCTGAGTTTTTGGTCGTGAAAATTAATTGGAAACCAGCTTTGTAATTAACAGGTTTGGCTAGGCCTCTTAATTCCAGTGATCTCTAGGGATGCGAATCGAATGGAATTTAATGTTTCCTCTTAATGATTCTAGTTCCTTAACGGTGCAATTAATGATTCTTTTAGTACTTCTGAGGAATAAATATTTGGAGTAAACAAATGCATCTCTTATTGCATTTAATGCCCTCAGCAGTCTGTTGCCAAATGAGATGAGATCATTTCAAATACAATTCTTTGCAAAGGTGTTTACAAAGATCTTCACAAATTGCAATCGTATATCCAATCCAACAACTGATTTTTTTTAATATGAAATAAAACACTAAAAAACAACAACAAAAACTCTTATTGGTGACTCTTATTAATTCAAAACGCTCATAAGAGTCATCCATTCAGTCAGAACCGGTCTCAGTATGTTCTTGATTCAAATAATTGGATTGTACGAGTTATTCATTCAGAAAAATTACAAACTACACTTATAGGCTGCACCCTCTGTAATTTCTTTCTTACTTTGCAATGCAATGATTACTTTTCTTAAATAAGACAACCTCAATGAATGAGACACAGCAAAACTATGCATGTTTTCTATAAAAAGAACTGGCTCATAAGAGTCATTCATTCAGAAATTGGACTAGATGTTTCACTGTTAAGTGTTAATTTGTTCAGGAATCGGACTATACAGGTCATGCTGTTGGTTTTTGATTCACTGAACATTATATTTGTCCGTTACATGTTTCTGTTTTTGATTTACTAACCAGCTCAGCCGCACATTCAAAAACATTTGGTTAACGGAACCGCAAGTTATGAAAATGATTTTGTTGTGATATTTTTAACTGACAGACAGTACGGTGTTTTGGACAAACATGTCTATGCCAAGTATGTCAATGGTCTGCATTCAATATGATTAAGTTCTTGCCAATAATCTGACATGTATTGGGCATTTTATAGATTAAAATCAATATCCTCATATTTTGCCAGTTAGGTGATGGCCTGAAGTCATTTTTACAGTCCAGCTATCTGGCTTCCACCATTAGTCTTTAATTTGCCTAATGTTGTATTTCACTTCAATGAACACAGCAGGTTTGTCCAATATATCTTTTTGCTCTAATATAACAATTGTTTGACTTAAAATATTCAGATGGTATTGCCTGGGGGAAAATGAACAAAAACAGCGTTTGATGTACTCATTAAATTTAATACATAATTGATTGTGTTTTGTCTTTGAGATGATGAAGACTGCCTTAAAAATGGAACTGCTTTGGCTCAGGTAAACATGTGTGAGTGTGAGTCTTTCAGATTTAGAGTGTACTGTGAAGTGGACATAATGTTCCATGCTTCCAGCTGTCAACAAAGTGAATTGAAGGACCCTGTAGGGTCTTTTTTGGTTTCCTATGGCATTGCTCCATGAATTAAACGTTGATAAGTCTGAATGCTGTGCCTTGTCAAACCCTATTTTCAGTTTCAGCCTTTAGGCTTGTAATCTTGCATAAAACACATCGTTTCAGGCATTAGGTCTGGTGTCATCCTCCATGTGTCGACCTGCAGAGCCCCTGTCATCATAGAATTTTAATACAATAACAGTTTGACCCCTTGCTGTTAACCAATTTTTGTTCTTCCTCCCTGCCTGTCTGCTTTCATTCCTTCATTTTGACATGCGTGGAGGGCCTAGGGGATAAAATAACAAGTGAGAGACATTCATAATTTATAATATATGCAGCACTGCGTGGCAAACATGTCGTTTGACAATGTGCGTCAAAGCTCCTCTGTTACCTCAGCATGTAAATTAAGATAAAATACTTTTAAATTCTCTGTTTCCTGATTTTTGCAGCAGTATGTTCTTCCTGCTGTTGATGGATTGACCTTGATCTGCACCCAGCCTTCATGCTCTTAATAGCCCACGTTTGCACTCGGCCATAATGCCCAGAGACATTTGGCTAGAGATAGACAAAAATTATTACAAGGGAAAACAATAGCAGGTAATTGCCCACATCACTGCACAGGTACAATCAGCTCACTTCCAAACAAACAGCACAGTGGTGCCAAATACTGATTTTATGCTGGTAATTGCTTAATTGTTATTCTTCTCAGTTTTTTGCAGGCGCATGCTTTTTTGAGGAGGTCAAACCAAGAGCAGTGGCTCAGTTCTCCTTGAGGTGATGTCTTTTGTGTTTACAGTCCTCAGGCTGTTACCCTGCGGGAAAAATAGCTTAAGCTTATAACTGTATTAATTACACAAAGTTTTATTTTAGTCATAGTTTTCATCAAAAAATGTCTATTAAATATTATCACTATTTTTTCATATTCATTTTTGTACAGAAAATTGCTAGTGAATTTCTTTTGAAGCTTATTTCCACCACAGAATAAAAAAATTAAAAAAGGCAATTGCAACTGTCATCTCATAATTCAGATTGTATTACTTAGATTTATTAATAGATAATTAATAGATATCAATTTGTAATTACCTTTTTATGTTTGTATTACATTATGGGGAAAAACAGAATTGTATGATGTAAATTCAGAATTCCAAAAAAGTCAAAATTGCAAGATGTGAACTCACAATTGTGAGAACTGCAAAATAAAAAGCCATAATTATCTTTTTTATATATATTTTTCTGTGGCAGAAATAAGCTTAAAAATTCAGAAATAATTACAAAGGAACAGCAAGTAACACACTGAATTAAACATAAAATTCTGAGGAAGAAAGAAGTATTTTCATATAAAACATACTCCAATAATCTTTTATTTATTTACAATTTTTGTAAAAAAAAAACAACAAATTTTTACAGTGTGCATTTTACACTGAGTGAAATGAAATAGAATTTTAGTCAAAAGAACTGACATATTAATGAAAAGCTTGTTTGAGCTCCTGAAATAATATATTCTATATTATATATTTAAAACTATATTATTGTTAGTAACCACTATAAAGGTGGCCTATGTTTTGGGAACGTTCATGCTGGGTTTAGCATACTACATTGGTCAAGCTGCTGTAGTCTAGGGTAAAGTACAGTTATCTAGCCTCAGTAACAGCATAAAAGCAATTAAGATATCTTGAAAGTTGGTGCAAACCAGTCTTTTTTCAGCAAGTTACAACTGCAAGCCTTTATTTATATCCCTTTAGTATACTCAAATGCTTGCTAAAATTTAGCTTTAGCTTCCTCTACTGTTTCAGGGCTACTATAAGTAGCCTACTTCACAATCAAAACACTGACCCAGTGGGAAGCTATTCACTGAAGCGCTTAGCTTCACTGAGATATTAAATTTGATAGTTAATAAAAACTAAATTCCAACTTCAAAGGCTGTTGTGTAATCTACAGTTTACACACTAACACTCTAATACATTTAAAATACCTCCCACTAAGCCACCAGCAGTAATTCAATGCCTTTTTTTATTTCCAAGATCTCATTGCAAAATGGAGACACTTCCAGCAATTCACGTCCTGCTGTGACAATAAAAGCAAGCACACTTTTAAAAGTTCTGAGGGAAGCTGAAGGACTGGACCGGCTCTGTTGAAAATCAGTCTGCAGATGTTGAGTGAAAGGCTTCGGCTAAAGCTGCTGACTGTAATCTTGCGAGACTAGGTCAAGCTAGGGACTCAGAACTCATTAGTGCTACTGACGAGGCAGGATCACGACTGTCTAACTCACTGATGAGATGGAGAACAGCGAGGGGAGCTGAAAAACAATGAGTCACAAACTTGTGCTTGATGTGTCGTGCACTGGCTTTTGAGGGACAACACCCAAGCATCCATGGGCTCAAAAAGAATGTATACTTGATCCTTAACTGCACTCACTCGATTCAGCGTTTCTGCAGCGCATGTGTTTATTTCCTAGGGAGCTAATAAAATGTACACAATGAATGCACTGCTTGTTGCTTTGGATAAAACAAAAGCATCTGCCAAATGCAGAAAACATATTTTAGGATTTGATGATTTAGGTTCTCTCTTAATACCTACCTGGTCTCATGGCAAAAACATACCTGGGCGCACTTTTTCGCGAGACGCGAAATACGTACCAATAAGTAGGCCTACATATCACTGCAGTTTCCAAAAGAAATGAACACTAGAGGCAATAAAACTCTGACACCTTTTATTCCTTTTCACACACATTTACAGAGTTAAGATTATTATGTTATGACTTCAAAACAATTTTAATATGCTGGGAGATTTGAAAACTGATGCTTTTTAATGTTAGCATCACATATCCAGCTTCATATTCACACATATCCAGCTTCATATTCAAAAGATGGTAGGTTTGTTCGGTAGCTCACAGAGTACGGAGAAGTACTTGAGAGGCGAGGAGCTCTGGTTCGAATCCTGTGTAACTACGGTTCGACAAAACAGTTCAAATATGCGTATAAGGAAGTTCAAATGGCAAGGTTGAATCAACAAATCCATTTTTATATCAGTTTTGCATTTGTTAACACTCGGGTAGGTTTAGGGTTGGGTTTGGTGTAGGGCTTATTTCCAACACGATAGAGCATTAACTTTTAGCGACAGTCCCCAGATATTTGAATTCTGAACCGCCGCAATAAGTACCTGAAGCAACATAATAAAAACGTGCCAAGGTTCACGTATTGAACCCGTGTTTTAGCGCCACTCAGTGGACATTTCTGTTTGAAACTGCAGCGAAACGTGCAGTAAGGTACGTAAAAACGGTGTTGCTGAAAATTACCCAGAGGTAGGCCTACGTATTTTTATGAGACCAGGTTGCTTACATATTAATATGTATTATTGAGACTATGTAGTGTCATACTGTCAAATATGTGCTTGCTGCCATTTTCTGCAGAATTGAGTTTTCAGCTTAAAAAAAAAAAGTGTAGCATCTCGGCTACATTTAACCCATTTTATCCATTCATATTTTACCCAAAAATTTAATGTCTGGGCTTGTTTATGAAGTCAAGTCAAGTTTTATTTGGCTAGTGTGTTACTCAATACATCGTTGCAAAAATGGATAGTTCACCCAAAAATGAACATTCTGTCAACATTTACTCACCCTTATGTTATTCCAAATCTTTCTTTCTAATGAGGAAAGGAGAAATTAATTTATTTATTTGTTTACTTACTTTTATTTACTTATTCAGTTTTGTTTTGATGCTGTAGATGAGGAAGAAAACTTTGGGAAGAGCTAGGTCCATGATCAAAGTCGTAGAACGCACAGAGCGCATCGTCCGGGTAGCTGGTTAGAGCAGCATTGACCAGGAACAGTCTGGTATGGCCCTCGAGCGATCTCTTCCCCTGCTCCAGCAGGAGGAGGAGGTATTCCTGATGGGAGAGGGGATCCATAGAAACAACGGAAACAAAAAACACTGAGGAAAAAATGGGGAAAAAAACGGAGGGAACACATGGAGGTAACTGTATTCGGTCGAGTCTTCTGTCACGCTTTGCTTACGGGAGGAACGAGGAGCTGAGGAGATTTCACAAAACGAGAGTCGTTAATAATCCAACAGGGAGACACAGAGCACAAGGAAGACGTTCAAGACCCAACAAGGAAACATGAGGCAGACTACACATTTATACTAAACTTAACGAGGGACAGACAGGTGTGGGGAATCAGCTAATAATGAGACAACAAGAACAGGAACATGACCAAATAAGGGAACACTGAAACAGAAACGGGCAAAACAGGTCCATGATCCTGACAGGATGTAACTGTTACCTGAGAAAACATTTTTTACTGTGCTGTGTTAACAAAGAAATTCTATTAAAAATCATTTAAAAAAATCTGACGCAGAACAGTTAAATCCTTTATAATGTATAATATAATATAATATAATATAATATTTAAAAAATTAAGCAGATATTGCTCATGAAATCCCTATTTGAGGTAAATTAATTATTAGGTTTAGAATATATAACATATAAAAACAAACTGAAGCATTAGAATTGAATAGAATAGAATAGAATCGAATAGAATAGAATAGAATAGAAATTAAGCATTTAAACCGAGATATTTTAAACTGCAAGCTAGATATTTAAAAAAAAAAAATGTGAGCATGTGAATTCGGTCACACTTTATTTTAAGGTCCGAATCTCATTATTAACAAACCATCAACTATGACTTTTGCCTCAAGAAACTCCTAATTTGCTGGTTATTAATTGCATTTGTTAACACTATCGGGTAGGTTTAGGGTTGGGTTTGGTGTAGGGCATATTTCCAACACGATAGAGCATTAACTTTTAGCGACAGTCCCCAGATATTTGAATTCTGAACCGCCGCAATAAGTACCTGAAGCAACATAATAAAAACGTGCCAAGGTTCACGTATTGAACCCGTGTTTTAGCGCCACTCAGTGGACATTTCTGTTTGAAACTGCAGCGAAACGTGCAGTAAGGTACGTAAAAACAGTGTTGCTGAAAATTACCCAGAGGTAGGCCTACGTATTTTTATGAGACCAGGTTGCTTACATATTAATATGTATTATTGAGACTATGTAGTGTCATACTGTCAAATATGTGCTTGCTTGCAGAATTGGCAGAATTGACTTTTCAGCTTAAAAAAAAAAAGTGTAGCATCTCGGCTACATTTAACCCATTCATATTTTATCCAACATGGAGACACAGAACACAAGGATGACGTTCACAACAAGTGGACCCGACAAATACAAACTGAACAGACTGGGACTTTTAAACACAGGGCAATCAGGGGAACACAGGTGCATGGAATCAGTCAATTAACTGGCACACGGAACACATGGGGAGGGAAAACACAACAAAAACCAGTCAATAATCCTGACACATCGCCCCCCTCTCAGAGGGCGCGTCCTCGCGCCGTAGAACAACAGAGGGGGGGAACGGGTGGGAACTGAGGAGGAGACTCGGGAGGAGGACGGGCACCCGGGAGGGGGCCAGCAGACATACACTAGGGAGGTGACGAAGGAGGGAGGAGCCAGGGAGGAGACAGGAGGGGCCCAGAGCAGGAGGAGCACAGCAGGACCCAGGCAACAGCCATAACGGCGGCCCACGGTGGAGCCGACGGAGGGAGGAGCCATGGAGGAGGAATTATCGCCGACTCCAGGGGGCCGACCAACGGCGGTGGAGTAGATGGTGGAGGAGCCCGAGGCGGATATGGAGCCAGGGCGAGGGGGAGGATCCGGAGGTCCTAGGCGGAGCAGATGGCGCCGGCGACCGACACGAAGGTGCGTTGGAGTCGGAGCGACAGAGGACTGAGGAGGAGCCGAGGGGATGAAGGAGCCTGAGGGACAAAGGGATGAGGCGAAGCCAGAGGAGTGGAGTCCCGAAGCGCAGGATGGTCGACGCCAGACCAAGGCGGAGCCGGAGGGACGAGGGAGCCCGGCGGAGCTAGTGGACTGCCGGGCCATGGTGGAGAGGCGGGAGCTAGGATCCATGGTGGAGCCGATGGGTCCACGGGCCGAGGCGGAGTCCGGGGCTTAGAGGCTGGAGGCAGAGTCGAGGGAAACTATGAGGCAGACAACACATTTATACTAAACTTAACGAGGGACAGACAGGTGTGGGGAATCAACTAATCATTAGACAACAAGAACAGGAACATGACCAAATAAGGGAACACTGAAACAGAAACGGGCAAAACAGGTCCATGATCCTGACAGGATGTAACTGTTACCTGAGAAAACATTTTTTACTGTGCTGTGTTAACAAAGAAATTCTATTAAAAATCATTTAAAAAAATCTGACGCAGAACAGTTAAATCCTTTATAATGTATAATATAATATAATATAATATAATATTTAAAAAATTAAGCAGATATTGCTCATGAAATCCCTATTTGAGGTAAATTAATTATTAGGTTTAGAATATATAACATATAAAAACAAACTGAAGCATTAGAATTGAATAGAATAGAATAGAATAGAATAGAATAGAATAGAATAGAAATTAAGCATTTAAACCGAGATATTTTAAACTGCAAGCTAGATATTTAAAAAAAAAAAATGTGAGCATGTGAATTCGGTCACACTTTATTTTAAGGTCCGAATCTCATTATTAACAAACCATCAACTATGACTTTTGCCTCAAGAAACTCCTAATTTGCTGGTTATTAATGGATAGTAAGGTAGTTGTTAAGTTTAGGTATTGGGTAGGATTAGGGATGTAGAATATGGTCATGCAGAATATGTGCTTTATAAGCACTAATAAACAGCCAATATTTTATTAACAGGCATGCTAAAAAGCTACTGGTTAATAGTGATAATTGCTCCCTATACTAAAGTGTTACCGTGAATTCTTATAGAGTTATCTAAACATCCCTATATAGTAGATTTTGCACACTACTACACCTGTGTGTAACTGTAAATGTCTGCGCCCATCATCCGCTATTTCCACCACTTAATCAAGCCACTCTTCTTTTAAACATGATGACGTTTTATTTTGCATGTCATATGCGTTTGCGTTGGCTCTTGTGTTGAGCTATTTCATCGGCAACCATTAAAGTATTCGCATGGTTATTTTTCTACAGCGACTCATTTGGCGCACATCATTACATAATATGTGTGTAGCACTAGCAAAGTGTTTATTTAATAAAGTATTAAATTATTTAATGTTCTAGTAAAATAAAGATTAAATTATTATCTTTGAAGTCCATCCCAGAACATCTGGAGTCCATTCTATGACAGCTGGAGAGATGCAGGCATTAATTCATAACTGCATACCATATGCGGCATCTGAGAGAAGACTGAATTTTTTTCCTCCTTGAATACCATAAATATTATTGAAAAGACAGTGTAGGTTAATACTGAAGTTAATTTGAATTTGAAGTTAATTACTACATTGGTGATTCACATGCTTTACATTACCTTGATCGATTACCTGCTATCCTCCACTTTCTTCACTCACCTCCAAGAAGTCTGAGTTACATGCAGGGTGCCGAGCAATTCTCCATTCCTCTCCAGGGGGCTTTCAGCCCAGCCGAGACACTCATCTCCAGAGGGTTTGGGTGCTTACTGTGTCCTGTTTGCTGTTGTGTCCTCTGTTGTGACTGATGACTCCACAGGGTTCTCAGCCTAGAGGCACAGTGGCCTCTTCACCAGACGCCACAACTCGCTGATCAATACCGGCTCAACGCAGCGGGAGAGTATTTGCCCTTAGTATCCTGAACACACATCTAGACAGAGAACACAACAGTTCAGTCGACAGAATACCAATGTTTTGATGTAGGCCAGATTATTTGGTAATACACACATTTAGAAGAGAATTGCAAACATTTCTGAGATATTGACCTATTATCATGCCCATCTACAGTGCTGTGTTTTTAAATACAGCATGGCCTTATCTAAACCTCACTAATGCTAATGACTTTACCTGAACAATACAATGGCAAACAGATGGAGCCGTTTCATCTAAGAAAAAAAAAGAGCATCCAGTCTCAGCTAAAATATTAATCAGTTTGAGTGCAGATCAAAGCAAGTTCTGGGGCAAGAAAATAAACTAAAACAACAACAAAAAGCATTGGCTTGCTTATGTCTTTCTCCTTGTGTGTGTGTCTATGTATATATTCAGTATATTTCCTGAATCATAGACAGGTTTGACCTTTGACTCTCTTTTGACCTTCTATTCTCATTGAATTGAAAAAAGATTTGCTGGTCTATATGTCACTGTGATGCAGCGATTGCTTTCTGACATCCACAGCTAAGGCTCGAGCAGGATTTATGGTCTGAGCCAATCAGGAAAATACATGTTGACATTTAGGACAGCTCAAAGATTTTAATCTCTGAAATGTAAAGCATTTGCTTCTCCAAAGGCATCGCATACACTTTACATTCAAGGTAATGTAGTCCAGAATAATTACCCTGATTTTATGTAGCCAGTATTCACAGACACAAATGCATTGCTGTGGTTAAAATACAGCTATCAGCACTATCCATGCTCATTGACAGTTGCCATTGACTGCTTTGTCAAATCGCTGAATCTAATGCATTGCTTTTAGCAATCATCTGAAGATGCAGAACTTTAAAGTTGACTTTCTAAAGTGCTGAACGTCAGATGTTTTTTTTACTCTGAGAGCCAAAGATGATTTAATCAAATCCATGCTGCTGTGACTGAAATCTCAAAAGTGGCACAGTATCGAGGACAAAATACAGGTGAAACGTTTCAACGTCCATAACTCAGTGAATCTTTGAGCTGTGTGTTTCAAACTCTGATATAATATTCCCATATTTATATGCTACAAACTGTATACAGTTTTAACAGTGTAGTTTAGAAATCTATCCTAATCTCCCTAATGCAAAGTTTACTATAAAGAGTGCAGTACTTAAATGGATAGTTCACCCAAAAATGGAAATTCTGTCATTAGTTTCTCACCCTCATGTCGTTCAAAACCCGAAAGACCTTCGTTCATCTTCAGAACACAAATTAAGATATTTTTGATGAAATCGAGAGCTTTATGACCCTCCATAGAGAGCAATGCAACTGACATGTTCAAGGCCCAGAAAGGTAGTAGACTCATAATTAAAACAGTCCACGTGACATCAGTAGTTCAACCGTAATGTTATGAAGCTAAGAGAACACTTTTTAAAAAGTCTACCCTGTTGATGATTCTATAAGAAAAAAAACAAAGAAGTGAATGGGGGAGAGGGCAAGGGCATTGGTCTGTCTTTATGCAGCCTAGTGAACTGTGATTTCAGAACCTGGGGCAAAAGAGTCGCTCACACTCATGTGCTGATGCAGTCTGCATGCAGGCCAGTGCAGTGGGGAGCGGAAGGCTTCGGGAAGCTCAGGTGGAGATCTCTCATGTGTGTAATTTGTGGCCTTGATACAGTATTGATGAAACATGGAGGCAGACGAAAATGATGGTCAGAGGTTAAAGTAGCAGAGATTTAAGTCCAATGAAAGCCCAATGAGTCTCAGCCAGACAGCTTGTTGGGATTCAGATTGCAGACAAGGATGAATGCCGTTCCTCTAAGGTTAGTTGGTAAGGGGTTTGGAGACATTTAAAACATCAAAATTACAGCATTTCAGATTTTTGCACACAAAGAAATTTTACACTAACCCTCTACATTGCGAGTAAATCACTCGCATATGCGACTAAATGTGTGTGTGTGTGTGTGTGTATGTATGTGTGTGTGTATATGTGTGTATATATATATATGTATATGTGTATGTATATATTTATCAGTCTGGTGAGTAAACAAAAAAATTTACTAGCCAATGGCGATTCAATTGCCAAGGTGTTCGTAGAGGGCTGCACTTAGGATCTAGCCATTGTTCCTGAAATATACTGTTTAAATGAAAGTGTCACAACAACTTACTGCTTTACCTTTATTATTATTTGGTATTTGTGTCCGAATATGAATACTTCCATATATAGTAGGCAAAAAAAAACAAAACAGTGCATCAGTGGTATGTCAGAATTTATAGCATTCATAAAACAGTAGGTGAAAAGTACCTGAATGACTTACTACTTCTGGAGAAAATTAGAAGTGCACATCGGATGGAAATGTTACTAATTCATGAGGCCACAGGAAAGAATTTGTGAATGTATCTAATTGCATATGACAGTGACAACATGGTACATTCGAATTTCATTCATACAGCACACATTATATTATATTATATAGATCGTACATTTTTAATGGCCATGAAGCAAGTTTCAATCCACATGTAGTACCTCTTACACAGTATTTGATTTCGGACATAGTGTATGTTCGTTCCTGAATGAATCAGTGTTACAAACAAATCAGTTGAATTAATGATTCATTGGCCTATTTGTAAAGACAGACACTGGTTTAGTTCCTGAATGAATCAAGGTGTATGAACAAAGCAGTCAAATGACTGATTTAATGACGTATCGATGTAAAAGTAACTGAAAAAACCCAGCACTGCACAGACAAGCAGTGTGATGCAAACAGTGAAAAATGTCCCAGTCCTTTTGGACTGAATACACACTTTTGAAAAGCATACATACTTATCACCAACATTTAACAAATCCGCAGAACAAACTATTCTTCTAAACACAAGGACAAACATTAACTGGACTATAAACTCAGCTATAAGTTCCCCGTGCAACTTCAATTCAATATGACATTTTGAATTCTCTGGTTGGGCCATCAGGTGTACAGGACCGAGAAATCCTATTCAACCAGCGCACATCTTTGAATTCCTCACTTTGAGTGCTTTGAGTGCTTTGAGTTAGCTTTAATCCTTTATGATTCTAGATTACACAGAGGCTTGACAGCCAAAAGCTTGTGTCAGCTTAATTTGATTACTTTGAAATGTACACGCTGTTACGGAAAACTTCCCCTCATTGTGCGCACTGAACTGTAGCCTGAGAAGAAGGTTAATATAGAACCTTTTGTATATTAACTAAGAGTGAAAGAACAATTACTGAACCTCCATTGAGGGCATGTCAGGAGCCAAGCCATGTGCACAGATAACGTTTGCTTCGGTGCGCACCACCCATTGTATTATATGCACTATTAATAAAAGCAATAGAGAACTCCTTTCATCTTAGCCATATGTCCCTAACTTAATCAACAATTTAATTTGTGCTGTCCCTTATTAAGCACATGTACAGAACATATTTTTAAATAAGTGGATTCTGAACGCTGTGAAACACACTAAAAAGTGTTAAAGCTGCTATTTTCCATTTAAAAGAGAGAGAGATTATACTATTTAATGTACTCATTTCCTATGTGCACATGAAACTACACTGTAAAAAAAAAAGATCGATTTGAAGTTACTGGAGTCCGTTTTACATGAAAATACTATTTCAGTCATTTATTTTCAGTAATTATTTGTAAAATTTACTAGCAATTTTGAGTGAAAATAGTTTCTACACCATGCACTGAAAAATTTCACATGAAAATACTTAAGCTTTTTACTTTCAATTTCTACAGTCAACTCAGTCTGTTACTTACAGATTCTGTGAAATGTGAGTGAAAATTGCTTTGACAATTTTTTTTCTGTGTAGTGAAATAATCTGTGAAAATAAAGAACTGAAAATACATGCATGCATACATAAATCCATCCATCCTTTGGTATCAAAAAAATTGGGTAACACTTTAGTATAGGGACCAATTCTCACTATTAACTAGCTGCTTATACTAGCATGCTTATTATTAACATAATGGATGTTTATTAGTGCTTATAAAGCACATATTCTGCATGACCATCTTCTACATCCATAATCCTACCCAATACCTAAACTTAACAACTACCTTACTAACTATTAATAAGCAGGAAATTAGGAGTTTGTTGAGGCGAAAGTCATAGTTAATGGTTTGTTAATAACGAGAATTGAGACTTTGAAATAAAGTGTGACCAAAAATGTGAGCACGATGCCTTTGCAAATGCATAATGCAACTCACATTCTGATTATATTTACTGCACAAAAGGAGTGTTTTCAAAAAATAATTTTAGAGAAAGAGATATTTTTCATGATTATCTGTCATATTTGTGTTCCCCCTTGTTGTTGTAAAACAATTTTTCCTCCCTTTCCTCATTTTTGTCGTCTGGAGTATTCCAGTGCCAGGATGATTACACGAGAGCAGGTGATTTGGGAGTGTGGTCTCTGCTCTGGCACAGCTGTCGGCAGACTTGTTCTTAGCGAGGAGGAACCGAGTCACATGAGATGATGAAAGTGCACTGGGAATTTGGTGGCAACTTCCTGGTGATCAGAACTGGTTTGGGTCAGCGCTGAAAGGACAGCAGCATATGCTGTGCGGAGGGAATAATTAAGTGTGGCATACACCCGGGAGCGGAGATGTGGTTGCCTATTCGTAGTGTCCTTCAGACACACTTTAGCCCCATAATGGGCCTTCTGGGTAAGCTGCTGAAGGTCAAATACTGCACTGTCAATATGAAGGGTGGCTAAAGCGCTCTGAGATCAGGAATATGCCATGGGTATAGGACTATGTTTTAAAGCCACTGGCTAAATATGGAAAGTTCCTTGCTCTCTCTCGGCTGCAAGAGAATACGTGACTTGTTTATGACTATGCCATTTATATGATTTATTTATTTGCATTACTCTTCATTTAGCAGATGCTTTTTAATTCCAAAAGTGCGTTACAAGGACAGTCCTTTAGAAAACTCTCAGTTGCATTACATTTTCTTTAATTTCCAAGAATCTGATGCATACAAGATGGTAAGAAAATGGTTAATCATAAATAAATGACTTCACATAAATCAATTTAAAAAGCTTTAGTCACACTACATTACATCCTTGCAATCATTTTAAAACATCCTTGCGTGGTACACTATGTGGAGGACGTACATTTTATCTATGCAGATTTGCCCTCAGAATAGCAGTTACAGATTTTCAATGTGACCAGTTATTAAGTTTTTCCATTTTTCGTCCCTTCACTTCTCTCTCTCATGGGCTCTGACTCAGTGGAAACTTATCATTGTGCTCTTGGGTTTAGGTTTTGTTTCAAAACTTAGTACCACTGATGACATTTCAGGAGTCAGCGATCAATCCTGACCTGTCTTCTTCACAAAGTGATACAGTATAGGGATCAAAAGCAGCACAGCATTTGTACACAGAGCCTAAACACACCATACCAGTCCATGAGAAACATTAGCCCCTGTTATGACTAATGGTTTGTCAAAATATGTCTTTAAATCTATCTATCTATCTATCTATCTATCTATCTATCTAGAAGCACTGTTTGCTGGTTTTGGTGCTATAGATAAGGTTAAGAGTGATACAATCAAATAAAATAGTTACAGTTCATCAGGCTTTACTGTTGTAGTGTGAAGCACTTGTTGCAGTGCAGTAGTGTATGTGAGGAGATTGAAGACAGAGCAATCTACAACCATCAGCAGCGATTTAGTTGGCAATAGGAAACAATAATATCCACACAGACACAAAAAAATGGATTTGTAGACCAGCATGAATGTTAAGTATTTGAGAACAGCTGATATAAAACACTACTGCACCTACTACTAAACTACTAAGTCACACCGACTTCCTGTTCTATACAGATACAAATTATTTAGCCATCCTAACTTATACAGATAGAGATACAGATAAAGGCATTGCTGCACACCCTTGGTTATGACCCACCTTGAGTGCCCTTCACCGTAATAGCGGTTCCTTTCAGACATGGGGAGCAGCTGAGGACTTTTACATGTTGCAGTAATGGATTAAATTATATATGTTTTAGATGCAGATTTGAATGATAATATTTTAATGCAGGGAGATGGAGCTGAAATTGTCCTAGCCTTTGTAACAGACATGCGAAGGTAATTCATGCAAAATCTCATTGCACCTTTATTTAGGAGTCAGACACCCAAATTACTTATGAATAGCCCATCTAGAGAGAGCAAACATCTCAAGCTGACAGCCTCATGAATAACCCAAATGAAAATGGAGCCAACTATTCGTGACCTTTGCTGTCCTGGAAAACATGGCACTATTTGCAAGCCGACGGCATTTCATCCTTTCAAACTATGTAAAATGCATTTCAGAGAGCCAATTAAAATTTTTATATTTATGCGATGCACAAAGTAATTTTTTTCTGTTTTGTCTTTATCTTTTGAACAATTGCACCTGTTTGCTTTTGAAATGTTTTGATATTGCTTGTGAGTAGTGTAAAGTCTTTCATCTTGTTTATTGGTGTTTAGACATGGTTAAACTCTTTTCTCATGCGTAATGATCGATGCTCTATTTGCTTTCCTTTGTTTTGAATAAGTAATATCATTGGCTTGAGTGTGATTATCAGATGCAGAGATTAACTTTATTCTTGAATCATCAAATTAATTTCTTTAGCTTTTCATTATGCAGAGTGCATTGGGGCAGGGGACTACCTCAAAATCATTTTTTAAAACCAGAATATATTAGAAACAAGGATAATTTGTCATAGAATATTCTCCTAATTTAAAGCGATTCAAATATACTAAAGCTGTGAATGTAAACATAATATTTGTGCATTAAAACTGGGGAGTGACTGAATAACAGTAAAAGAATATAGTAAATTACTGAACTTTATAAAGAGATAATTCACCCAAAACGGAAATTCAGTCAATGCTTACACTCGTCGCTCAAAAACGTATAGGCTATGCCAATCAAAAACGATTTTTTAAAGATCTTCAGGAAGCTGTTTTAATACACAATGACAGTTACAGTGACCTCATATAAGTTATAGAAACCACAAAAAATGATCAAAGTAGTTTATATGACTCTATTGATTTATGATTATATTCCAAGTCTTCTGAATCCATATGATAGCTTTAGGTAAGAACAGACTGAAGCTAAAGCCATTGTCCTGCACCAGTGAGCTGTGAACCACTGCAACTGGATCGCTAAGTGAGTCGAAGTCGACAAATGGATCAGTGAACAAAAGGACCTGGTTCTTTTCAGTTCAACTCACTCAATGATCCACAACTGACTTGATGATTCAGTTAAAGTGGTTTGTGAGTTAACAGCTTACTGGTGAATAATGTTCCTCACACATTGGGTGTGTCTCAATCAGCTCCCGAGCTTGTGAATCAGTATATCGTGTATGAATACGGTCGCTGGTAAGAACCCTGGCTCGCTGCACATTGGGACAGTGATCACTCTTTCTGGCGACATGACAACGTACAACGTCAGTGGACAACATTGCAGAACATCACCCGAACATTATTTTTATTCTCTTTAAACACATTGTTCTGTCACACAATTTCAGCTGAATATTAATTATTAATGAACACTAGATGTGTTCATTAACTATCTAGCGATGTGTTTATGCTGAAATATACTAAAAAAGGGGTCTGTCTTTTCAAATCTTCCATCACGTCTCATTTTTATCAAGTTGGCTCGTGTGGTTTATAATGTACACTTCGAATCATTAATGATAAAACCTATACTCTCAAACATTTCGCATGCTTTGTATTCACTGAATCTGCATAACACTTTACCACAAGCATGCACGCAATACTGCTGCAGAAATCATCTGAAAACAAAACACTAGCGCATGGAAAGTGGTCTTCGGTTTTTCTCTCCGACCAGCCCCTTCAGACTATGTTTGCATCAAGTCTACTTGGGGTCTTAGCTGGGAGCTCAGCAGGCAAGCATTTCCAAAGAGGAGCTAGCAGTGAAAAAGCTGTGTGCGGATTTTGTGAGGATTTTTTTTTGCCGCTGCTCCTCGCTGAGAGCTTTCCCAAGCTCCATGCATTGATTCCGAGCGACAAGTTAGCTCTGGATCCACCACAACATGTGACCCTTGCTCTCCTGGGAGGTAAAGAACACAGACCTTTTATCTCTGAGGAGGGAAAG
>NW_015541005.1:1340622-1350914 GCF_001515605.1 Sinocyclocheilus anshuiensis | reverse complement strand
AGGGAAAGAGCGAGACGTACCATAAGGGCTGAACCTGATCAACACCTCAGAGATCTCACCTCCCTCTGCTATATCTGAGTTGAGAGACACACAGGAATCTTAAGATACAACAGTATATCTCTGAGGCTTTGTACCTCAGATTTAACAGCTCCAAAAACAGGCCTGCCTTCCTACGCCAAAACAGTCTGGCGCATTTGTTACTTTTCAAGGAAGCAATACAATACATAATGAGACAATTAGAGAATTGAAAACCGCTTGTGTTCAGTGCAAGAATGCAATGTTTTCTATAGAAAATACATGCCTATTACAAGGGTTAAAGTGATAGCTACATTAAAATTCAGTCATCATTTACTTAATCTCATGTCATATCAAATGTTCCTTTTTCTGCAGAACAAAAACTGTTATCCATAAAGTGAACAGCAACTGAAGTTTAAGATAAGATAGCTCAAAAAGTGCCTTACTCGAGTTGGCAAAGTGTCATTCAGAGTTGCAGGAACTGAATCAACTATCTTCTGGTAAAATCCCATGAGCTTTGACAACTTGAAAGCACCTGACACTATACCATTGAAATTTTAGGTTAAGTATCATTTTTTCAATTTTTTGAATGAAGTATCTTATGCTAACCAAGGGTGCATTTATTTAAACAAAAACATAGTAAAAACGGCAATATTATAATGATAATATTGAAATAATATTTTATGGAATATAAATATAATTTTGTGAATATTTTGAAATAATATTTTTATGAAATAATATTTTAAGTTGTTTTCTATTTTATGAGTACTTTATTCCTGTGATGCAGAGCTAAATTTTCAGCATCATTACTCCAGTCTTCAGTGCCACATGATCCTTCAGAAATCATTCTGATATGATGATTTGCTGCTTAATTCGCATTTCTTATTATTATTGATGTTTAAAACATTTATGCTGCTTAAAGCAACAAAAGCATGTGTACAGCTATTCACTTTAATTAGGAAAGTGATTTATTTACTACAGTGAATTCTACTCATCTAACTGTAGAGGCTCCAAAGATGCAAAAATACACAAAACTACATACAGTTGCTTTATTTTATTTTCATTCATTCATTAATTCATTAATTCATTCATTCATTCATTCATTTCCCTGGAAACGGTGACGCGTTTTTTTCAGGATTCTTTAATTAATATAAGTGTAATATAAATATAATATGATAATATATCCTTTCATATAATGCTAATACAAAAAAAAATGAAACAGATATTTTGTAACTGCCTTTACTGTCACTTTTGAGCAATTCAACGCATCCTTGCTGAATAAAGGATAGATAAATAAATAAATACACAATGATATTCTAAACACCGATACATTGTGCTTTAGGACACACACCAAAGGAACTATATCCAATCCTGCTTAGTTTAGCTGGGGTTCATTGTTCACACTGTGCTCTAGATCTACATGAACTCTCATCACATTTGGGATATTAGTTTACCAGAGTAATCTATGATGAATGAGGTTAAATGGTCAGGGTCATTTTGTGCTCAAGGTTTATCGCTTTCAGGTCCCAGAAATTCGCCTTCACATTTGGATGTGGGTGATTGCTTTGCACCCCAGTCCACTAACGTTTATGAACTTACGTTTAGCTCTCATCTTCTCATTTACCACATCCTGACTGCTGTTTGACAGCATTCAACATCATGCGGGCTTCTGAAGGGTCTTTCCAATACACTGCAACCACACAAAGCCTAGATAATATCACAATTCATTCATATTTGCAATATAGCATTTAATGAAAAAAAAATATATATCTTAACACAACACTTTCTTACATCACCCTCCCCCCCAAAAAAAGCACCAAATTAAATGTAAGGCTTTCCCGTAGCTGAAACAGTAGATTAGATTATGACACTAACAATGCCAAGGTCATGGGTTCGATTCCCAAGATATGCAAGAATTAATAACATTTAAAATGTAAATACCTTGAATGCAATGTACACTGAACAAAATTATAAACGCAACACTTTTGTTTTTGCCCCCATTTTTCATGAGCTGAACTCAAAGATCTAAGACTTTTTCTATGTACACAAAAGGCCTATTTCTCTCAAATATTGTTCACAAATCTGTCTAAATCTGCCCAGGACCTCCACATCCAGCATCTTCACCTCCAAGATCGTCTGAGACCAGCCACCCGGACAGCTGCTGCAACAATTGATTTTGCATAACCAAAGAATTTCTGCACACTATGAATGGCACAATGACAGTCTTAAAGGAGTGTTGATTAGCAATGACAGCCCTGAATAGGTAATTAGCTTCTCTGGCAGCTTTCTCAATAGACGTCTCACGCTTCAAATGTGATTCTCTCTTCTCTGATGCCTCTGCTGGTATTTTTAGTCCGAGACATTGGGTGGGAGGACTCTGTGCAGCAGTGATTAATGGACACGTTTTTATCTATTGTAGTACAACATGTGAACATCACCATGCTTTCTGCCTACTAAAGGTACCTCTAAGGTACAGTAAATAAAAACAAAGACAATTGTTTATACACCTTTTTCCAGTGTAGCAGTTAACATGATGTGGGAAACAGGAATATAAATGGCTCTGGTGTTTTTTTGTTTTTTTAAATTAATAATTATAAAAAAAATAGCATTTTATTTAGGCTAGTAGAAAACAAACTACCACCAAAATAAAAGAGCAAACAAAAAACCCCAATGTTCTTGCAAGTAAAATTACCAAAATGAGTTTGTTACTAAAATTAGTGCAGTAACCTGTGTGAAAAATATCAATGAAGGGAATTCTGCACACTTAGTGTGTTCAAAGCATGACATCACCACCTAAAGCATGTGTTACTGTATATGCTCATGTCACGCAAAGACAGAAGAGGGGATGAAAGAGACAGAATAAAAGAGGGTGAAACAAAAAAGGGAGAGGAAGAAAGGATATAGAAGCAAGGGATGGTGCTGTGATGTATGAAGAGAGGAAAATAACATGATAGAGGAAACGAGGGGGAAAAGGACAGGGGAAAGAGAGCTGTTGAACAGAGGTTTGCGGAGGGAGGGAGTAGTTTCACCTGCTGCTGCATTGTTCTGCAGTGTGGTCTGGTCTTCCTGCAACTATACTTCACTGACTGCACCTGTGGAACAGTGTGTGGTGCTGCTCCCTGGAGGTCATTGAGGGAACTGCCTTCTCAGCTCTCTGGCTCTCCTTTTATAACAGCAATACAAAACAAAGCACTGTATCTGATTTCCAAACTCATGTGAGAAATGGAATCATAAGCAAATGTATTGTTTTTAAATTTAATGAATAATAATAATTATAATAACTGGATATATCTACATAATCTGTTATATCTACATATATCTACATCATCTGTTTCTATAAGATATTCAGACAGTATTATAATTGTTATTATTAATACAAAAATATATTTTTGAGATACTGTTAGGGTATTCAATTATTATTATGGTTATCATAATTACTATTATCAGTGTTGGGAAGGTTACTTTGGAAATGTAATAAGTTACAGATTACAAGTTACCCTATCTAAAATGTAATAAGTAGTGTAACCATTTCAATTACTTTACGGAAGTAAATTTACTTTACTGATTACTTTTGATTACTTTTCTGAATTTCTGTTTTCCACTGTAGTACAGTAGTATTCAACACTGATTACTGTCAGGCCTTCATCACTTGAATTAAGATTATAATAATTTAATCTTAAAGTACAGCTACCACAAAATCAGATTTACTTTGAGATCCTTCTAAGGTTAAATACAGATTTAAAGCCATAACAAGAAATTGTTTTTAGTTTAGTAGTTATGATACTCTTTTTGAAATCAAATCTTTGCATAGCTATGACAGGAAACACTGGTATTTAACAATGGCTTGGAAAAAAAATTGTTAACCTTAAAAAATAATGCATATACATATAGGAAATAAAAGAGTTATTGAATAAGCATGTGTCCTAAAACATCAGTGCCTCATATTTTATCGGTGCCACATATTAAATCTGTATGTGTGTGTGATAAAAAATAATAATAATTAAAAAAAAATAATTCTCAGTAACTGTAACTGATTACAATTAAATTTATTCTGTAATTAAATTATGTAATTTAGTAACATGTAACTAGTTACTCCCCAACACTGACTATTATTATCATTTAAAGTAATAATAAGATAATAATAACAAGATTATATATTAGATTATATATTATAATATATATTATATATTATATTATACAGTGGTGGCCAAAATTGTTATAACACTTGGCATATTTAAGAGGTTTCAGTTGTTTTTGTTGAATTGGCCATTACATTACCCATAAAACAAACTATTGCCGGAACTACCTGCGACGGGAGGAATTTGCTGGAACATAGAAAATGATGGACTGGCCCCTCAAAGTCCAGACCTCAACCCCATTGAGCAAATTTGGGGCGATCTGAAATAAATGAACTTTTCCACGACATTCTAATTTATTGAGATGCACCTGTATACATACATACATACATACATACATACAGTACATACACAAACTAGACAGATCTATTGTACATTCAAAGGAAAGCCTTTGGCTTGAGTTGCGGAAGGCATGGGATAACATTAGTGTTGAAGTTCTCAGGAAACATATTGACACTATGCCAGAGAGATGTGCTGCTGTAATTGCTGCAAAAGGTGAACATACCAAACATTAAAGTTAAAAGTGGATAAAAACAATATGACTCGCTTCATCTGATATTTGTTGTGCTCAGAGCAACCATCTGCATGTTTCATGAACATTATGAAATGAAATCATGTTTTGGAGGCAAAAAGGTCAATATTTTCAGATCTGTTAGGTGTTCTAACTGTTTTTCCACCACTGTATATTATAATAATAATAAAATGATATATTATAAGAGTTACAAGAGAACTTAAATCAGAATCAGAACTACTTTTTGACATTAGCCATCTCTCATTAATCCCTGTTTGACCCTATCAATCCTTTTTGATCTCTTATCCACATCAGTGGTTTTCCCTGAGCGAGTCCCAGAATTCCTTGGCCATACAGCTACACTGCAGTATAATTCTGCAATGATCTGTGACATCAATCATATCGGCCTGCGCCTTCTGCAACCCCTTCCTGACTCTCATCCAGCACTGGTTGCCAAGTGAGGAGCCAATGCATTAGTCCAGGCCCCTGCCATTAATTCTCCATGCCAGGTCTGCAGGCACTCTTTCAGATTGCCACCACTGAGCCTGCCTTGCATCGGCAAAGCATTTTGGAAAAAGCAGGTTTGTCTTCTCTTCTGCAGAAAATGAATGCACAGAGATAGATATATAGAACATGAGAGAAAGAGAGAGAACGAGAGAGAGAGAAAGAGAGAGAGAGAGAGCAAACAGCCAAAATAGTACCATGCTGCATTTGGTGCTAGTTTTAGAGTGACTACTCAAAGCCCTAACTTTGACACAATGAGATCATCTAAGCTGCTGAGAAGGAATACATTAAACATTCGAGGCCAACAGCTCCGGGAACAAACACAGGATCATGGGGCTGCGCTACTGTGGGGGAAAAAATGAGTCCACCATCTCGCTCACTGAGCCAATCACCTGAGCTGTGAATGCCATGTGACTGATTAGAGCTGTAGAAAAGCAATATATATATATATATATATATATATAAATAAAATAGTATAAAAAAAAAGCTGGTAAAATTATAATAATAGAATAGAATAGAATAGAATAGAATAGAATAGTTTCTTGCAAAAACAGAAAACATCTGCAGCCAAGCTTTTTGAGTCAATCACCTGAGCTGTGAATGCCATGTGACTGAGAAGAGATAATAAAATAAAATAAAATTATTTTGCAGCTGCATCTTTTTTGAATCACCAAGCATCAAAAAGAGTGAGCGTCTCAGTCAGCTAACGATAAGAACAAGTAACAAAAGCTGGTTGTAATAAAAATGAGTAACTCATTATTGCAATGGTGTACTTATGAAAGTAAACTAAGCACCTCATTCACCTGTAACGTTGCTGGAGAAAGCTGTGGCGTGAACTGCATGTGGGATTGAGGAGGGTGTGAGTGTTAACGGACGGAAATGATGAATGTGGTGAGGACTGGCAAGGACTGCAGCATCCTGCTGTGGTGTTGGAGAGAGAAGCGACAGCCAGTGCAGTGATTGTGAGGACACTGTTTGATTCATCACCTAAAGCCTTCAGACAAGCGTCTGTAGCACCCTTTGCAAAGCTCACAGTGACTCATTGGCCATTTTAGTTCTTTGTTTCTCTACAGAGGTGCAGTGCTGTCAGATCATCAAAATGTCCCTTCACTGACCCCTAACACAGGATGAAAGAAATCACGATGATTTAAAACTGCTGCTGGAAGGTCAGCAAATATTAAGTGGAATCCAGGAAAGAAACAAGCCAATTTCAGGAAATGTGTGTTAGCGTCGTTACATGATGTATTGTATGCAAATAGCAACACTGGGGAGAAATAACAGCGAGTTCAGCCATTTTTCTTGGCATTGCTCTATATAACAAGACTCTGCCATTGTATTGAAGCATGATGGCTTTTCAGGAAATTATGAGGTGCTTAGATTATTTCAGAATAGCAATTCATCTAATATTAGCGGCAGAGAGATCAGTGCCAGGCTTAATCGGAAGCTCTACCTCTCATATCATTCAGGAAAATGGCCCCCTACTCTGCCACTAATCCCCTATTACTCAGCAGTTTCAAGAAACAACATTATCATATGCAGTTTGTCTTTTTTCTGCTTTATTTATTAAAAAAAAAAAAGTATAAAAAAGACTACACTATTGTGAGTGTTAAAGCTGGCACTGCTAAATATGGTGTCCAAAATGCATTTAAAATACTATAAATATGCATTTTCTAACATAAAACTTGTAGTCTATGTTATTATTTCATACAGGAATGATACTGCACCTTTGTTACAGATGCATGATATAGGACAAAGTGGTTTAACTTAAGCATCTAAACTGCTTAAGTTATCTTCATATCTAATAAAATGTGTTAATATTCAATAAAATTGAGATAGTAGTTTATATGTGACTAAAACTAGGATTTGGAAAGAAGTGTTTTTCTGAAACACACTTAACAGAACTGACATGACAAACTCTAGTGAATTTAAATGGTTTTAGAACTCATGTCAAAGGGTTTATACAAGAGAAAAAGAGAATAACCTGGTAAAATACTTTCATAGAAATATAAAAAAAAGTTTTTTCTTCTGAAATCCATTTACAAATACTAGATAAGGTTAGTTTTGTGCCAAAGAGTCATAATTCATGAGTCAAACTTCTCATTACCATTTTATGCTGTCTCTGACCCTTAGAAATAAACCTGAATAAACATGCTGTTTTTTTGCTGATGTGTCTCATTTGTAAATGCCCTATTTGCATGTGAAATGATCAACAACACTTACTTGTGGGCTAAAGTCCAATGTATTCCTCATCCTTTAATAACAGCCTTTTTGCAAAGCCTGCATTACATTCTGACAGATCCACAAAAAAGTCTGTCCTGAAATGTTTCGCATAAACTGTTAAAATCAGAAAAAAATTATAACACTGGGTTCCGACTGTTTCTTAGAAGATTTCTAGCTATGACATTTCTAGGCAGTTGGGTGGTTACTACTGTATAGCATTGCTATGCAGTTCCTAAAGGCTGGAATACACTACACAATTTTTCACCCGCTTTACTGTCTGGAGAAGTTGCTAAAAGTCAAAGCCAGTCTGCAGATTTGAGTTGGCAGATTTAATAGAAAATCATGTATACTCTTAAAAATAAAGGTGCTTCATGGTGTCATAGAAGAACCTTTTTTGTCTAAATTGTCCAATAAAGAACCTTTAACGCCTGAAGAACCTTTCTATTTCACTAAATGTTCTTTGTGGGGAAAGAAGGTTCTTCAGATTATACAGTAAAAAGGGAAGGAAGAGATGGTTCTTTAAAGAACCTTTGACTGAATGTTTTTTTTGTGGAACCAAAAAAGATTATTCTATGGCATGGGTGGTTACTACTGTATAGCATTGCTATGCAGTTCCTAAAGGCTGGAATACACTACACAATTTTTCACCCGATTTACTGTCTGGAGAAGTTGCTAAAAGTCAAAGCCAGTCTGCAGATTTGAGTTGGCAGATTTAATAGAAAATCATGTATACTCTTAAAAATAAAGGTGCTTCATGGTGTCATAGAAGAACCTTTTTTGTCTAAATTGTCCAATAAAGAACCTTTAACGCCTGAAGAACCTTTCTATTTCACTAAATGTTCTTTGTGGGGAAGAAGGTTCTTCAGATTACACAGTAAAAAGGGAAGGAAGAGATGGTTCTTTAAAGAACCTTTGACTGAATGTTTTTTTTGTGGAACCAAGAAAGATTATTCTATGGCATCGCTGTGAAGAGCCTTTATGCACCTTTATTTTTAATACTGTAGTGTCTGATGGTCACAGACTTTGCAGCCTTAAGGTGTTCTGGGTGGTCGCTAGGGTACTGCTAGGTGGTTGTCAGGGCATTCTGGGTGCCTTTGGGGTAGTTTTTACTGAAAATAAGCCACATCCATGTCTTTATGATATTCTGATCCCTAGATATGATTCTTTTCAGTTCAAGTCTATGGGACTTCATCGCTATTTTCAGCCACCATATGATCCAACCAAGATAACGGCACACTTTTCTTTAATAAGCTTCACAATCTGCTTAAAGATCTGAATACTTTTCCAGAATCCAATGTGATAAAATAAAAAACACTTCCTAAAATATCCCAGACATACCACACTGTCCTCATTTGCTGTGTTACAGAGAGAATAGAATAGTGTGCATTGTCAGAAAAGGTACTGTCAACATAATAAATTATATACACATTTTCCTAATTTCAATCAGGAAGGTCTATCTCCCTAAGACCTGTGATAAATCCTGGTAATAGGATACAGCATGAATCAAAATATGATTAGAATAGCTAGGAGAAGAGATCCGTTTAATAACATATTAACTTGTCACTCGTACCATCAAATGATGTCAGCTTATGTTCCCCTCTGCCGCGGCTGCAGCAGAATGCATGTGGCGTTAGTGCATCAGTGACTAAGTAGGACACTACAAAATGCTCCTTCCTCATTCGTCTCTTTCAGAAGGAGCAGCGAGCCCTTAGATTTATGTGCACATGATCAAATAAGAAGCTCTATTCTAGGGATGTTCTCTGGAGAACCTAAAAAATCCTTCCCATGAAAAGGTCATTTGTTGATGATGGCCTGTAAAGTGTCATTTTATGTCACTGTCCCTCTTGAATGGGTTTCCCTTCAGAAGCTGCAATTCAAGCACGTCGTTTACGAGCAGAACTGCAAAAAGCTGTTGGGAATTACTGATTTGCATCTGTGAGGCAAAAGAAAAAAACAGTCAGGCACAGTAAAGAGAAAGAGGGAAGGTTTTTGAACTGGGAAGTGGAAAGGATGGATGTTTGGATGAAAATGGAAGTATCTTATTTGTGTTTACTCATGTATGAACACAACGAGGTGAAGTCTTTCTGCTGTCTGACCTCTAATTTGCACAAAAATTAATGGTATCCAGAGGGTTCAATTGAATTTTTTTCTGGTGCCGTAGGTAAAATATGCATTTAATTATCCCCTCTTTACATGAGAGGTCTTACATTTTACACGGCTTTAACAAACATTCTCATGAAGGGCTGGCAAGACCCGTACAGCCCCTGAAGTCTGGAAGCAAATTTCCATTTTGTTTACAAGCAGCTCACACAGGGGGAGGGAGGACGAAGAGCTTCCTGACTGGTTCGGTAAAGGGCCAGATGCTGAGTACTGGACTCAGCAGACAATGAATTACAGTACGTTACTAATACAGAGAGGTAAACAGCACAAGTTAAACAGAAAGAGAGAGGAGATATATGAGGGGTGGGTGGTGAAAATATGGTCTGATATCCAAATTAGAATTTTCTATAAGTTAGCTTTATTTGCATATGTTGAATTGTAAGTCATTTATAAGGGATAATGTTTCCTTATGTAGCTGTAGTGATATGTAAATTGCATCAGTTCTTAACCGAGAAATGTGTGAAATTGTATATAACATATGGTACTAAGTAAATTATCATTCCAGTGAAATTACTGCATTACAATATGTAGTACATCTTTCAGTGTAAACAATCCCTGCAATGCTGCATGATGAATATGAATATTATGATGATATAAAATGTATAGCTCTGGCTCTAAAATCTGATTTTAAATACAAATACCTGTGACTGCACAACAACTGAAATCTCTTTTCATACGTCTAGTTGTTAGGTTGCTCGACAGTTGTTAAACAGCCTACAATAGTTAGCAATATTACACAAGCAGGA
>NW_015541005.1:1318064-1340601 GCF_001515605.1 Sinocyclocheilus anshuiensis | reverse complement strand
AGCAATATTACAGAAGCAGGAATGCTGTTGTTCCGAATTGTGAAACTACTTAAATATAACTGTTTAATAAACAAGAAATTAATATAACTTACATTTAAGACATGCAGTCTTGCCAGGTATTTGCATATTTTTGCTTCACTAATGAAAATAGTTCCAAACGAAGCCAAAGTAACGAGCTCCAAGCAGTGAGCTGTGTTTTGTTTCTGAGTTCTGAATTCAGTTGAATGAATAATTTACTGATTTATAAAAGACAGTCAGAATGATTTGGAATGATGCATGGCACGGCATTTATACAACAGTTCAATAAACAAGAAGCTAATATTGAGTATTTCAGTGTTTCGTTCCTGAATGAAACCTGCATGAACCAGTGATTTTGAATGAACCAGTTGAATGAATGATTCACTGACTGCAGAAAGAATCACTGACTGCACCTGCAGAATGTCACGATACTCTGCTGGAAGGAACGATGGAGACATGGATAACATAAACGGTATTTAATAAGAGAATCACAGGGGTAAATCCACAACAGGAACAGGGGTTAACACACGTAATCCAATGAGTAGACCCGACAAACACAGACTGCACAGACTTGGGCTAAATACACAGGATAACGAGGGACAAGACGAGACACACCTGACATCAATGAACAATCAACGTGAGGGAGAAACTGGGTCACAGGGAGCACAGGTCTGACATTTCACCCCCTCCCGGAAGGTGCATCCTCGCGCGTAGAAACAACAGAGGGAGGGAACTTGGGAGGAGGCTCAGGAGGAGGATGGACACCCGGGAGGAGGCCGGCAGACAGAATCCAGGGAGGTGACGAAGCAGGGAGGAGCCAGGGCGGAGACAGGGCGGAGACAGGAGGGACTTGGAGCAGGCGGTGCCAGGTGGGACCCAGGCCACAGCCATGATAACGACCCACTGTGGAGCCGACGGAGAGAGGAGCCATGGAGGAGGAAGGGCTGACAACTCCAGGGGGCCAACCGACTGCGGCGGAGGAGCCCGAGGTGAAGATGGAGAGCCGATGAGCTAGGGTGATGGGGAGGATCCGGAGGGCCAAAGCGGAGCAGATGGCGCCGGCGACCGAGGCGGGGAACCAGAAGGCCGCAGTGGAGCCGGAGTGACAGAGGACTGAGGAGGAGCCGAAGGGAAGGCGGTCATTTGTGAGCCTCCGGGCTTTCAGGGCTTAACTCAGGAACGGGAGCCCTCTCTGGGGTGGATGTGGAAACCAGAGCCCTCTCTTCTTTGGAGTTGCACAGTCCCAGATCCATAATTAGCTTGCCCTCGGCCACGGCGCTTGGGGCAGAGCTCCTCTCCACGCTCTCACTGTCCGCGGCTTTCTCCCTCGCGGCAGGCATTGTAGCCGGCTCTCGAACCTGGTCTGACGATCTGAGAGGCTCTGGCTCCGTGGCAATCCTCAGCTCTGTCGCATTCCTTGGCGATGGCTCGTCGGTCGCGATGGGCTTGGGCTCTCCGTCATCGGTGGGCTCGGGCTTGCACTTCATGCAGTGGGGAGAGGGTGGGCTAGGATCTGGGTCTGGCTGTGCTCTGGATTGGGGATAGACGCTCTCCAGACACCACGACTGCGGCGGAGGAGCCCGAGGTGAAGATGGAGAGCCGATGAGCTAGGGTGATGGGGAGGATCCGGAGGGCCAAAGCGGAGCAGATGGCGCCGGCGACCGAGGCGGGGAACCAGAAGGCCGCAGTGGAGCCGGAGTGACAGAGGACTGAGGAGGAGCCGAAGGGAAGGCGGTCATTTGTGAGCCTCCGGGCTTTCAGGGCTTAACTCAGGAACGGGAGCCCTCTCTGGGGTGGATGTGGAAACCAGAGCCCTCTCTTCTTTGGAGTTGCACAGTCCCAGATCCATAATTAGCTTGCCCTCGGCCACGGCGCTTGGGGCAGAGCTCCTCTCCACGCTCTCACTGTCCGCGGCTTTCTCCCTCGCGGCAGGCATTGTAGCCGGCTCTCGAACCTGGTCTGACGATCTGAGAGGCTCTGGCTCCGTGGCAATCCTCAGCTCTGTCGCATTCCTTGGCGATGGCTCGTCGGTCGCGATGGGCTTGGGCTCTCCGTCATCGGTGGGCTCGGGCTTGCACTTCGTGCAGTGGGGAGAGGGTGGGCTGGGCTCTGGGTCTGGCTGTGCTCTGGATTGGGGATAGACGCTCTCCAGACACCAGATAATGGCTTCCTTCCAGCTCAGTCCAGAGGTGTCTGGGAGGTCGACGGGACAATAGTAATTTGCCCCGATCCAGAACAGTGAGTTCAACGCAGCGTCGTCGAACGCCGTTAAAACGGCGAGCTGGCTGAACTCAACCGCATACTCCAATAGGGAAAGGTCTTTGTGGGCGAGGGGGGTGAACTTTGCGTCGAGGGAATCCATGGGAAAGGAAACACTATGGAAACAAAAAACACTGAATGGAAAATGGAAAACAAACGGAGGGGAGACACGTAGTTAAACAGTTTTGGTCGGGTCTTCTGTCACGATACGCTGCTGGAAGGAACGATGGAGACGTGGATAACATAAACGTATTTAATAAGAGAATCACAGGGGTAAATCCACAACAGGAACAGGGGTAAACACACGTAATCCAACAAGTAGACCCGACAAACACAGACTGCACAGACTGGGGCTAAATACACAGGATAACGAGGGACAAGACGAGACACACCTGACATCAATGAACAATCAAAGTGAGGGAAAAACTGGGTCACAGGGAGCACAGGTCTGACACAGAATGAGTTGCTGGCTGAATTAGAAATGGCATACTAACTACGTATATAACACTCAACACTGGTATCTTTTATCATATTGATGTTCCTGCAGCTTATTAACCCCTGAAAGCAATTACCATTTTCCACGGTGAGGGACTTTAATTTCATAAAGCTAACGGATAGCTTTAATGAGGGAGTTTAATTCAATTACTTTAATAGTACAACTAAAACACTCTGATAATTTTACTATATTAAATATTTTAAGATCCACTGATGTCATCTTTAGACTAGCAAAAGCAGCTTGCTCTCAAATCTGTATTCATACTGCAGTAATTTTTGTAGATTTGTTTTAGCATCAAAAGTAATGGGAATATAATAAATGGCCTCTGGTTAGACTGCATCGGAGAAACTTCAGTGTAATAAAATGTAAAAGATAAATCAGCCTAATGCCGTGACTGTGGGGGGAGATAGTGCTGTGTGAAAGTACTGTACCTCATTAGTTTCTGCTATGTTTTTCTCTCTTGATTGATCCCACAGTATTGGATGCCACATTGTATCAGATTATTCCTATGTCAGCAGAAGAAGGACTCATTTCATGCACATCGTGTGCTGATAAAAGTGCTGAATGCAGATTTACATTAAGTAAATGTTACTAGACAATTAGTAAAGAACTAATTTTGACATAAATAATAATAATAATAAAAAACAATTTACGTAAGTGCCCATGTTTTACATTCTACTGTATAAATATAACAGTGATGGCAAGGAGCCCATCAGAATGATCTCAGTAATGTAAATGCAGAATAAAACAATGTAACGTAAAGTATGACTAAAAGTACTTACACTCAAAATTTTGAAGAATTATTGTTTTATACGATACATACCTGAGTTTAATCGTAATGCCTAACACAACCCATTTTTCGGCTGAGAATCCATTCAGAAGATTGACAGCAGTGAGCCGAGTGTGTGAGAGCTGTAGCTTCTCATCTTAACACACCATTACATTTCCAAAAAGGAAGACTGTGATTGTCTCAATTATCATTAGAGCTCATTTGTGTTAGCCGCTCAAACGGGCTGCCAATGGCTTTGAACACAATGCTCATTATTGCGTCTTTGAAGACTGACGTAATTAACACAGGATTTCCAAGCAGGTGCTTTGCTTGTGTGTTTTAGAATGAAGGGGTAAGTACAATCTTCACAACGCTTTAACAAAGTCCTCCATCAGTCATCTAAGCACACATTCTGAGGCACACATCTGGATTTACATAAGTGTCATGAGTGGTAAAATATTACAATTAAAATTGGCTTATCATAAGATGGATGGAGGTAAACGCTAAGATATTTGGACTGTAAAGTAAACATATTAAAATAAAATTACTATGAATCATAGATAGGTATTTTGTATGGGTGAGGTTGCTTCAGAAAATCTAAAAAATGCTTGCTTTATTCACAAACTTAATCAAATTGAATAAAATTGTCAGTTTTTACTATGATTTACTAGTAGGCTAAAAAACTATACTATGTACAACATTGTTACAGATATATATTAAAAAAAATAAACTGCTATTAAAATAAAATTACTATGAATCATAGATAGGTATTTTGTATGGGTGAGGTTGCTTCAGAAAATCTAAAAAATGCTTGCTTTATTCACAAACTTAATCAAATTGAATAAAATTGTCCGTTTTTACTATGATTTACTAGTAGGCTAAAAAACTATACTATGTACAACATTGTTACAGATATATATAAAAAAAAATAAACTGCATAAAAATAAACTTCAAAATAAATAAAAATGCTAAAAATGCAATAAGTCAGTTAAATAAAAAAATAAATAATCAAGGCTGCATGCATTTATTTGATCAAAAATACAGTAAAAACAGTAATATTGTGAAATATTAAAATTTTAAATTACAGTTCAGTTCAATTTTAATATATTTTAAAATGTAATTTATATCTAAATTTCCAGCAGCCAGTACTCCAGTGTTGCCTAATATATTTCTAGAAACCATGATGCTTTTTTTTTTTTAGGATTCTTTGATGAATAAAACGTTTAAAATAACAGCATTTATTTGAAATCTTTTGTGCCAATGTAAAAGTCTTTTACATCCCCTTTGATCAATTTCATTCATTCATTTCATTCATCCTTTGCTAAATAACAATATTAATTTCTTTTCCCAAACTTTTGAGTGTGTGTGTTTTTACTAAAAAAAGAAACTGGATGTGTTTAGAGTTAATAAGAAGTCATAATTTACATTACAGTAAAATAGAAATCTTACTAAATATCCCCTAAAATACAGAAAGTCCTACTGAGTTTAGATAAAAAACAGTTTAAGGATAGAGAACGTACGCATTGAAAGCCCTCCACTGTAGACTCCCAAACCTTGCAATAGTATTAAACAATATATGATTTATTTTGATACTGATCCAGTATTTAATAGCAGAGCCACGTCAGATGTGCTTTCTTGGATTCTGTACAGTCGGTCAAATATTTGTCTGTTTTCAGAAAGTAGCTCCCTGATGGTGTAAGGTAACTGCTAAATGAGGTGTTTACAGCAACGGCAGGAAACTTTCCAAGGTTAGAGCTTGTGCAGGTGGGCAAAACTGCACACAGCCCGAGTGGAAAATCTCCTCCAGGACTACATCAAACACATGGGTGTATAAATCCCTGATGAAGCTCAATTTCAATTACAGGTGTCTCGCTTGTAAATATTGTGTTTGTGGAGTACACGCATTAGGAATGGAGTAATTAGACAGCCAGCTGCCAAACTAGCTCAGAGAGGAGCCATTTCGCTCCCTGAAGATGTGATGGTGGTAAAAAAACAAGCCATACACAGGGATTGATTTCAGAGGAACAAAACCACCTTTTTTTTTTTTTCTCAGCATAAATGTCTGTTCAGGGTCCCTAGTAAAATCTCCAAGTTATCACCTCTGATTCTGGAAGAGCAGTAACTTTTACACATACATATTTGTAAATACATTTGCATATTTGTACATGGACATATTTATGCACAGTTTTAGAAAATTAAGCATTTTTTTCCGTCCTACAAATGTAAAATTATGAATATATTTGTGTTTTATTATTATAAAGATATCTGACCCCACCTCTAGTTTTATTTACAACATACTATTACTGTACATAGAAATTTAAGGTTACATTTATGATCAAACAAAATAAAAATTTAATGATTAAGTAAGGATTAATGAATAAACGTAATGAAGATTAAAGATTAATGACAAGTTCTTGGAACTGAGTTGATTTATGGCACTAGAAATCATGCAGTACAGAATTATATCTCAAATCAGATAAATGTGTTAAATAAATGAGATGGCATTGAACATATTTAAGCAATGTCATTAATTAAATACAATTAAATTAAGATATTGCTTCAAATGATTCTAAATTCTATTCAGTTAAGATAAATATTTTTCAGTTTTTTTTTTTTACATCTAAATTTTTTTTTTTTACATACAAAAATGTGTGCTACAACTACACCTTATAACACCTACAATTACTAATGTCAATATCAATTTTATTTATATAGCACTATTAAACACAACCGTGGGTTGTTCCACTTACGCTCCGCTCTCCTACAGATCTGCCTCAGAGAGCGTATGTTGTCATCAATCCAGGGCTCAGATCTAGGTTTAAGTTTTGAAGATTTTACAGGAGCAACTGAATCTAAGACATCCACACATGTGGAGTTAAGCCTGAACAGGAACTCTTCTGCACTCAAGTCACATTGACTGAAATCTACTGATTTAATAGCGTCACAAAAAGCTAATGAAAAAGCTTTGCTAGTAGTAGAGGTGATTAATCTAGATTGACGGGTAAGTTTAGTGACTTTATGAGTATTAGAAACCCAGGGAACAGAAACCATGACAGATTTATGATCAGAAAACCTATTGTCAGATACCTCAAGATCGTACAGAGAAAAGCCATATGTCAGCACAAGATCAAGTGTATGTCCCAACTGGTGAGTGGGGACATTCACATGTTGTTCTAGATCTAATGCATTTAGCAGAGTAATAAATTATTTGGCTAATGGGTCCCCTGTGCAGCATACATGAACATTAAAATCACCAAGAATCAACAGTTTGTCATATTTCGGTGTGAATTCCCCCAAGAAGTCTGCAAACTCATTAAAAAAGTTTGTGTTGTGTTTTGGGGGCCGGTATATCAGAGCAACCAAAAGTGGGAAGTTCAGATCCAGTGTAAATAGCTGCAGCTCAAAACTCCGATAGTCATTTATCACAGTTGACCGGCAAGAAAGTTTGTCTTTAAAAATAGAAACCAAGCCTCCCCCGCGACCAGATTTACGAGGCGAATTAAAAAACAAGCATTTTGGGGGTAAAAGTTCGGAGAATGGGCTGAGATCCCCAGTAGTGATCCAAGATTCTGTAAAGAATAAGAGATCCAGCTCCCGCGAAGAGAAAAAGTCGTTAATAATAACAGTCTTATTTACCACTGATCTGGCATTTAACAATGCCATCCTAAACCGATGCGGATTCTCAGACGACACCTCAGACTGCCGTGCCCGGGAAAATGCACGAAGATGGTTCAAACACACTCCTCCACGATGGACCCGGGGCGAGCTGTACGCGGGAAACAGAGCATCCACAGATGGAGTCAATGTAATATTCCAATTGCGCACTGGATCCAGGGAGCGCCAGCGAATGAAGTAATCGCCGGCCAAACCCTTCCCATGGAGACCCCGGAAAGGCCGCGACTCACGTTGCTGAGGCAGATAGAGCTTCAGTTTAACGGCAAGGCCGCCCCGTCTTCCGCGCCGTTTCCGACGCTTCCTCGCCGGTAGGGAACACGGCCAACAGCGAAGATAGCCAGGTATTGACATCAGAAACGGAGGAGGTGAGTGATATGAGCCATTTCGTGCTTGAAACAATAGATCGTTTGTACAAGGTTGTAATCTTAAAAGAGTTGATTTGTCATAAGCCAGTAATGACAAAACGCACTGTGTTAAATAGGACGTAAAACTGAGTAAAACAAACAAACTAAAGATGAGACCACGAGACCGACGGCAAGCCACATACACCGGCGCCGCCATCCTTTCACATCACAGACAAATGTCAAATGTAATGAGATTGTGTTGTCCCAAGAGGTCCAAATTTGGCAGGTTTGCAAGGCCCTGTTTGGCCCTGCTGGTAGATGTCATAACTATATGTTACCCTGGATCACAAAACCAGTAATAAGGGTCTGTAAAAAAGCATAGTATTTGCAACGGAGTAAGGTGGATATATTGTATAGGCCTATATGTACTGCAAGAATAGTATTGTGCTGAATATTGAATAGTACTGAATGTTTGTATGTATTCAGCACTTGGATACTGCAAAAATACTGCAGTTCAACTGCAAAGGCCAAAAAGCTCAAATAAAACTCTAAATGAATAGCATGTTACAGTACACTCAAATACTGTAAGTTGTGCAATTGTAAAATCAGGGTCAATGAGAGATTCATTCTGTCTCAATAATTAATAATAATTAATTATAAGTAATGTAGTCTTTTTTGCTAGACAAAGAGAAAAAACCCTCTGGTCAGACAGATCCAGCCTTGATAACACTCTCTAAACCTTACTCCCTTTCCTCTTCTTCCTCATCCTCCACTTCTTACATGTACTCTTCCTCCTCTCCTTCTCCGATTGTTTCCATCTATTGTTCGTATCATCATTCAGTCACCTGTGCCACTTGTGCACTCTGAACTGCCTCATATTTTGTACAGTTGGTTTGATCACATCATTAGAAACAAGTGTGAACAATTTTGAATCGTTGGGTGTAAACGATGACAACTGTGCTTTAGTTGTGTTTAACTTTTGCCGCTTGTGTTTAGCATTTTGCAGCACAAATGCATCACAGTGTGATAAGTGTTTGAGTGAATGAGAATGTGTTTAGAGTTTTGCAAAAAGAGTGCATGAGATTTACAAATAGAGCCTAACTGCCTGAACGTGTTTAAGGTTTAGCAGAAAGAGTGCTTTATTCGACAAATTGGTTTAAGCTAATGAGAATTTGGTTCAGAGATTGGGGTTTAGTGTTTTAGCAATTCCGAAAAACTGTAATATCCTAATGATTTTTGGCATACAAGAAAAATCGATAATTTTGACCCATACAATGTTTTTTTGGCTGTTGCTACAAATATACCCCAGCGACTTAAGACTGCTTTTGTGGTCCAGTGTCATATATCTGGTTGCAAAAAAAGCATCTTACTCCATGGACAGCCATTCAAAGCTTGCCATTCATCACTATTTTTAAGCTAATGGATATAAAGCTAACGGATAGCTTTCCCCAGATATTATAGACCTCCTTGACTGCTCAAATATACTGATTGTTATGTGAGCCACCTTCTTACCAGCAGCAGTATCAATTGGATGAGCTGCAATGAATGAACATGGGAAGCAGCACATGTCAGACTGCAAAACATTCTTTGTGCTGATTTCTTGCCTCACCTTGTTCCCATTTTGCACTCTGCTTTTGGATTATTCATTCTTGTGTTGGTTGTTGGAACCGTTCAATGGATTTTGATTACTGGATTATGGATTTGTGGAATTTGTAAATGCACATGAATCCTAATCCTGTCTCGGTCACAGTTACATTACATTCTAACACTTCTTGCTTTGGAAGAAATTAGAAACTACCCGTTATATGTCAGTGTCAGTACTTTTTGTAAGGAACAGGAATTTTAAATTCTTTAATCAAATGTAAAATATGTTTTAGAGATATATATATATATATATACATATACACACACATATATATACATACACACACACACACACACACACACACACATACAAATCTCAAAATGAATATATAAAATGACTTGCAGCATTTAAATGATTTTAAAATGTTTTTTAATGTTTTACCTTTAATTTATTTTAATTTATAAATTAAATAATTTATTTTACATTATTTTGATTCTGTTCATTGAACGCATATCTGCCAGAATGTTTATGTTGTACATCTCTAATTCTATACGTTTAAAAAAAAAAAAAGTTTATTTTGCTGCAAACAGAGCAATAGTTGTGAAGGAAGGATGGAATGAAGCAAGCGAGCAGGCAAGCAAGCAAGCAAGAAAGAAAGAAAGAAAGAAAGAAAGAAAGAAAACAAATTTCCTTACATAAATATTGCCACATACTAAGAATACTTTTTGTAACATCCATTTCAGTGCAGCACTGGACAAACAGTTTGTTAATATCATACAAAAACTATATTATATGGACACTTAAAGATGCATTTCTTTTATTTAGTTCTATTTTTAATTGTCTTACTAAAATTACAAAGTGTGACATGGCTGTGCCCTCTACTGATGCTCGCTAGCATTTGGGTGATATTTGCAGAAGTCATGAATAATCAACTGGCCCTGCACTGAAGCAAGTTGAGTCTCTACCACCAGTGTATTTTCATCAAACAGCCACTCAAAGACTCAATTCATAGTAATCTGTAAAGCTGCCAGAGTCTGTGGCCTTTAGAGTCCCTGCAACTCTATAACACACACCTGAGGGTAACTTAAGTACAAGAGTCAGAGTGTATGGCAAGCCCACTGTAAGGGCCAGGGCAAGTTTACCCTACAATTTTAGTAGCAGCAGGCAACAGCAAGGACACAACAGGTGCCACAAAAACATTAGAGCATAAAACCTCTAACCTGCTGTTAGCAGTGAAGTTACTTTAATGCCAATCCGCCTTCTGCTGTGTGAATACAACATGTAGCCCTGTGTACTTTTGCTCTGTGCCGCTCTTTGAAATTACCTTTTTTGTTGTTCAGGGACACAACTTTGACAGTCACTTCTGACTTCTATCCTGCAATGCACCTTCAGGACATTGAATTTGTACAGGTACACTGTGCCAATTTGGATGAAATGATGTGCGAATAAATAACCAAGAAATGTCAATTACATGGCTCAGTGTCTTAAACCTTTGAATAGCACTTCTGAATGAATTATTGCACACAATTCACTGCATAATGGATAGAAACACATCCGAGATTAGAATTACCACTGGGACCTCACTCCTGGTTTATATCTGCAATCATAATAATTCAGTTCAAGTGATGAGTGAGTGGTATTATTACATCGAATAATAGAACATACAACACTTTTCATTTTCACTGTGCATGCTTTGGAATGCTGATAAAATGGGTGGAATGCCTTTAATAGAATTCATTTTAGAATTTGAGAACAGGAGCCCCATCATGCTCTGCACAATATGCAAATGACATAAAGTATATAGTTGTCTGATATAAGATTAACTTTGTGATTTCAGCAAAATTATTAAATAGAAAGTTCACTCATAATTGAAAATTGTGTCATTATTTACTCACTCTGATGTTGGCCCAAACCCATTTGACCATCTTTTGTGGAAGGACGCAGTGTCTCGTTCCCTACTCAGGGAACCATGGTTACATAAGTAACCTGAGACGATTTGTCTTTCACAAATAAAAGAAGTGAATAAGGACTGGGTCTATCAGTCTCCATAATGACAAAAAAGGACCATCAAAATATCATTAAAATGATATGCACTGCATTCAAAGCCTTCAGAAGTCATATGAGAGCTCTGTGTGAAGAACAGACATCATTTTAAAGTCGACATGAAATGAAAATTCACCCTGTCCATTTTCCAAATGCATGTTTCTGTATATATCTTACTCTTAATCCTTATTTATTTTCTTTCTTTCTTTTTCTTTGTGACCTTGCAATTTTTAATCAAAATGTCAATCTTCCAGTGAAATGAGAGACATGTCTCTAGTAACATATGCCAGACTTTTTGGTAACACTTTATTTTGATGGTCCCTTTTGAACATCCTGTTTACAATAAAGTAACTGCACGTCAACTAACTCTCATTAGAGTGTTAGTAGACTGTCTGCTTAATATCTGCTAACTCTTTATTGTGATGGTGTCCCAACAAAAATTCTACTGACTATAAATAACTTTGCAAGTACGTCAACTTTTCCTAACTCTAGTCTACAAGTCTACTAATAGACTCTAATAAGATTTCATAGATATGTAGGTGCAACATTACTTGTAGTCAATAAGTGTTAAAGAAACCATCAAAATAAAGTGAACCGACTTCTTGATTTAGTCCACTTTAACCCCATCCACAACTGACTGCAAGCTCACATTCAGAACTACCTCCTTCCAGCCTATTTATTCGATACGCTGTTACACTTGGTGTTACTTCCATTTTATTGTGAATTTCAGTTGTTTAGCCGACTAAAAAAATTAAGCCATTAAGGTCCTCGCACACTGAGTCCGAAATTTTTGTATGCTTTTTTTTATTTTTTTTCGTATTCTTCATCCTTTCCTATCAAAATGCTTGCTACGGATGCGAAAACTCAGAAAATCAAACCTGGTCCTAATTTTTTTAGGATGGACGAAAGTTTCGGAGGCAGTGTGTAAACGTGATTGACACAACGTGAGGTCGTATTTATTTTTTAATGTGCGAATATTTCGGACGAGAATTTCGGATTCAGTGTGCAAAGACCTTAGTTTTGTGAAGCTACTAAAAAAGTCATATGGTATACAAAATTGGCATGTAAACACTATTTTACATGTTATATTAGCTACAGTGGTGAACATTTTCAATGAGTAACCACTTTATATAGGCTTTTTTTATACAAAGCTTTGGCTTCAGAATGCAAAGAATATAGTGTACAAATGATTACATGTTTATGGTGGCTTTTTGCCCCATTGCTCATTTACTTTCATTACATGAAAATGAGTGGTCAAGACATTGTTCAGATATTCAGTTTCACTTTTTGACTGAACTGTACCTTAATATAACGTACAGAGAAATCAGGATAAACTGGCTTCGTTGTTATATAATGCAAAAAGAAAAAAAGAAAATTCATTTTCTCACTTTTACTGCCAGAGACAGTCAAATCTAAAGCAGGTGTTCACATCAAGTGTGATATCTCTTATCTTTGCTCAGCTCTGATTGCATTTAATGTACAAAGCCCAGATTAGAGTGGAAGGGAAAAAATACATACTGTACTCATAATGTTTCCAGGACTAGACCACCTTTATTTCCCTGGGGATTCGGTGGGGGATGTTTGCCCTCTGAAATGCACAGACGTAATGGTGAAAGTATTTTTATTTTTTTTTTCTGACATCCTTCCCACCTGGTCCAGTCAACTTTGATTTAAAATAGTGAAAAACAAAGCAGAAGGGAATTGCTGCACTTACACTGACACAGGCCAGTCTGCCCTTTGCTTACTGAGATAGGCCAGGATTAGAAATGAACACATTAAGAGATGGAAAAAAATGGAAACCGGGCAACCGTGTGCTGTCTTGAAAGCAACAGACCTGGAAGAGAAACGCCAGCTGCTCCCTGGTTTTGTCAAAACTGGAAATAGCTCTGTGATCCGGTGATAAATAGAGGACGTAAAACATTGCGCACCTCCAGACGGTCACAGAGGGAACTCGGGTGTCATCGCCCTCCTCCACTTTTCCTTTTAGGTTCCACCTTGTTTTATTCGGATCGGGCCCCTTAAGAGATGCCTGCTTGAGCATCTGTGTGAAGAGGTTGCTCATTTGGAAAGTCATTGTGTCAAAGTGCTCCCAGGGGAAGCTGTCATAGAGAGGTGACTGGGCCTGCGAGCTTGGCTCACCCTGGCATTCAGAATGGGGTCTTATTCTCAAAGGCAAATTCAGAGGCAAAAGGGAATTACTTATAGGTCAGTGGAATTTCAAGCTATGAGCGCTTTTCACCAAGATTGCAAGAGCTCCAGAAATTGCTCCATTAACTACATTAATGGGACAATGACATTCATTTAGTTGGCTTGTCTAGCAATTTATTCAAAATTACATTAAAATTCAATTCATACATACAAAGACTTGAACACATCCTCTTCCATGATGAGCATGTTTTTAATTTCTGAATTAAAATCAATTTAAAATGTCAGTATAATACAAAATTGCTTATTAATATCTGAAAAACTTTTCAAAATGAATGAAAGTCATGTAGCGTAACCAACGTGCAAAAATATAGGGAGAAAAAGGATCCTCTAAACAATATTATCATTTTTGACAAAGGTTAGATAAGGTTGTAAAATGTAATGTGGTGTCACAAAAACATGAAGATATTTTAAAATGATTTTTAAAAATTATATTACTTTATATATTCATTTTGTTTATATTTTAAAAACATGTATATAAACATGTATGTATGTTATGTTTTTATGTTACTTGGTGTTACACAACATTTTTTGAGTAATTCAATTTAGAGTCATTAAACTTTTCCTGACAATGGTATAAGAACCATATTAAAACAATACACATATGTAACCACAAAACCATTCATAAGGCTACATTTTTTTAAATGTAGATTTTTACATCATCTGAAAGCTGAATAAATAAGCTTTCTATTGATGTATGGTTTGATACAACTACAGTGCTGTGAAAAGGTTTTTGCCCCCTTCCTGTTTTTTTTTTTTTTTTTTTTTTTGTCACACTTAAAAGATTCAGATCAAACAAATTTTAATATTACACAAAGATAACCTGAGTAAATACAAAATGCAGTTTTGAAATAATGATTTCATTTAAGGGAAAAAAGCTGTCCAAACCTGCCTGGCACTATGTGAAAAAAGTAATTGCCCCCTAAATCTAATAACTGGTCGTGCCACCCTTGGCAGGAACAACTGCAATCAAGCGTTTGCGATAACTGGCAATGAGTCTTTCACATCACTGTGGAGGAATTTTGGCCCACTCTTCTTTGCAGAATTGTTTTAATTCAGCCACATTGAAGGGTTTTGGAGCATGAAAGGACTGTTTAAGGTCATGCCACAGCATCTCAATCGGATTTAAGTCCAGACTTGGACTTGGCCACTCCAAAACCTTAATTTTGTTTTTCTTGGGCCATTCAGAGGTGGACTTGCTGGTGTGTTTGAGATCATTGTCCTGCTGCATAACCCAAGTGCGCTTGAGCTTGAGATCACAAACTGATGGCCGGACATTCTCCTTCAGGATTTTCTGATCGAGTGCAGAATTCATGGTTCCATCAATTATGGCAAGTCGTCCAGGTCCTGAAGCTGCAAAGCAGCCTCAGATCATCACACTACCACCACCATGTTTGACTGTTGGTATGATGTTCTTTTTATGAAATGCTGTGTTGGTTTTACGCCAGATGTAACGGGACACACACACCTTCCAAAAAGTTCAACTTTTGTCTCATCAGTCCACAGAATATTTGCCCAAAAGGGGATAATCAAGATATTTTTTTGGCAAATGTGAGACGAGCCTTTGTGTTCTTTGGAACTCTCCCATGGATGCTGTTTTTGCCCAGTCTCTTTCTTATTGTTGAATCATGAACACTGACCTTAATTGAAGCAAGTGAGGCCTGCAGTTCTTTAGATGTTGTTCTGGGTTCTTTTATGACCTCCTTGATGAGTCGTCATTGCACTCTTGGAGTAATTTTGGTAGGCCAGCCACTCCTGGGAAGGTTCACCACTGTTCCAAGCTTTCTCCATTTGTGGATAATGGTGCTGACAGTAGTTCGCTAGAGTCCCAAAGCCTTAGAAATGGCTTTGTAACCCTTTCCAGACTGATACATGTCAAATATCTTGTTTCTCATCTGTTCTTGAATTTCTTTAGATCACGGCATGATGTGTTGCTCTTTAAACATGCTTCACTTTGTCAGACAGGTTCTATTTAAGTGATTTCTTGATTCAACAGGTCTGGCAGTAATCAGGCCTGGGTGAGGCTAGTGAAATTTAACCCAGCTTTCTAAAATAACGTGGTTAATCACAGTTCTTTCATGATTTAACAGGAGGGGGCAATTAATTTTTCACGTAGGGCCAGGTAGGTTTGGACAGCTTTTTTCCCTTAATAAATTAAATCATCATTTGAAAACTGCATTTTGTATTTACTTGCATTATCTTTGTGTAATATTAAAATTTGTTTGATGATCTGAATCTTTTAAGTGTGAGAAATATGCAAAAAATACAAAATAAAAAACAGGAAGGGGGCAAAAACGTTTTCACAGCACTGTATTTGAAAATCTGGAATCTGAGAGTGCAAAAAAAAATCTAAATATTGAGAAAATCGCCTTTAAAGTTGTCCACATGAAGTTCTTAGCAGTGCATATTAGTAATCAAAAATTAAGTTTTGATATATTTATGGTAGGAAATGTACAAAATATCTTTATTTAATATCTTAATGATTTCTGGCATAAAGGAAAAATCAATCATTTTGACCCATACGATGTATTGTTGGCTATTGCTACAAATATACCAGTGCTACTTATGATTGGTTTTATTTTCCAGGGTTACATATAAAGAGCACATTTCTAAGAACTTGCATGTGATTTAAGCTAAATGTTAAAGATTTTTCCTTGTCTTTATCATTGACCCTCTTAGATGTCATTGACCCTATCGCTCGATTAAACCCTTCAGCCCTTCCATCATTATGTCCACTACAGTCCAGTTCAGACCCTCATTATCTTGACCAGGATTGGAGGCTTGATTAGGTGCCTTACAGCATGTAAATGTGACCCTGGTGGTTAAGGATCTGGTCTGGTAACCCTAGAAGTAAGCTACTTAACCTAATATTTCTTTGGAAGAACTGTGATCTAAAGTCACTCTAGATAAAAAGTACCTGCTAACAAATGGCCAACAAATCTCAATACAATCTATCATTAGAAAGCTTGAAGACAGGAACTTAAGCAGTTAGTGTATTTGGTAAACACTCCAGTCAGTCGCCACATAAATAAATTGCTCCCTGACCTCTTATCTGCTGCACATACAACACCTGCTGCTGATAACCAGTGCTAAACCTTGCTGCTAATACAAGCATGGTCCGATTCACATTAAACTCCATAATTGCAGCCTCAGATCTTCAGATACAGCAAAGAGCTTGTGTTTATCACACGACACTCGGTATGTTTAATTACAGATTCTAGCTGAGAGCTCTTACCCATCAGCACAGCACAGTGATGAGGAAACGATCAACACACTTGTGGCATCCCTGAGATCTCTGCACTGAGACAAGATAGATAATTTACTTCTCATCAGGGTTATCAAACGGAGTGGAAAAAAATAAGAAGTTTCAGAGAAGATTCTCGGAATACATAACAGATAGGAATCAATCTTGATTATGGGGAGGGAAGATAGAGTTCACATGGATTCACAGACTGGTATGATTTTAGTCAGACTAAAGCATTTACATAACTTTTTTTTTTTTCAGAAGTGGCCTCTGTGTTAGGAATTGAAGTCAGCTAGAAGCTAAAACAGGCTGATATCAGCTCACTATAGGTTATTATAAACCTGGAGGCCTACTCAAACCCACAAACCTCTTCATCAGACATCATGTTATGCAGCAACTGCTTGATTTTTAGCCATGCAGAATTGTTTTCCAAATATTACCATTGTATTGCCGTATGCTTGATTATGAACTTCTCACCATCTGTCTAGAGCAGAATTTAATGTTCACATTAGCACTTTCAATAGCCCACATTACTGTCACACATAGTCCTCGCTCAAAAAATAACACAGTGCTCCATGGTGTAAAGGTGACGTGTGGTCTGTGCCCTGTGTGCCATGAGCCATTTAGAGCTCGTAATGTGAGAACAGTAGGCCTAAGTATGAGAGAAAGGCTAGTAGGAGACAGAGCATTTGTGAATTCAATTTTGTGTACCTTTTATCCACACGGGTTCAGGGCAGGAATGTTATGGAGAATGCATTACCTTGCTGTCTTGTGAACTAAAAAATGTGGAAAATGGTTCTGTTAAAGAAGTGCTGTGAGCTTGCTGTTAGTATCTAGACACTACTGGGACAAAATAGTTTGTCCATATTATAGGTGGACCAATTTCTGTTTCCAAAGTCTAACGTCTACATGAACTTTTTTATAAATGTGTTTAAAAGTTGTGTTTTTAAATGGATTTTCAAAAGAATCAAACACAGGTAATGCATTCTGGGAAATTAAGTCTTCTTCCATTCTGAATCACAAAAGCTAATTTATGAAACAGCATATAATAAAAAATATACTGAAAGTTTAGAGATTTTTCAAATGTTTTTGAAAGTCTTGTTATGCTCACCAAGACATGCATTTATTTAATCAAAAGTACAGTAAAAAGTAATATTGTGAAAAATTACCATTTAAAATAAATATAAATTCTATTTTAATATATTTTAAAATGTAATTTATTTCTGTGATGTCAGTGAAGCTGAATTTTCAGCATCATTACTCCAGTCTTCAGTGTCCTACAGAAATCACTCTATGCTGATTTGCTGCTCAAGAAACATTTTTATTATTATCAGTTTAAAAGTGGTTGTGCTGCATAATATTTTTGTAGGAAATGTGATCATTTTTATTTATAAAATAAACAATGTAACATCACAACATTTCTTATTATTTACAATGCTGAAAAATTTTTTTTTTCCAGGATTAGATTAATAGAAAGTTTAAAAAAAACACAATTTATTTGAAATAGAGAACATTTGTAAAATTATGCGTCTTTACTGTCCAGTGAATGCACCCTTGATGAAAAAAAAAAATATTTCTTTCAAAAAACAAAAACTTACCGAAATATATTTTCAATCTACTTCCATATATTCCACATTCTATTTGTAATTCTGTATCCTGTTTGCAACCTCAGTTCAAATTGTCAGAACCAATTCTGGAGATTGTTGCAGTATAGCATGACTTTACATAATATCGATTGCAAGTGGCTGAAACCCACAATGCATCAATGCCAAAGACCGCCAATGTCAGTGTATCGTGAACAAGGGTGTAATGGACGACGTGGGAGTGAGAGAGCCAGTGAGTGGAGACAAAACAAGAGGGAGTGAATGAGAGAGGAAAAAGTGAAAGACAAAATGAAAGTTGCTGAGTGAGAGAATGAATGAGTGAGAGAGTCTGCAGTAGTCTGAATGAGGAAGAGGCCGAGTGAAGCGGGAGCTGCTCTGCACCCCACCCCCACACCTCTGTTGCTGATGTGATCTGACAGGGCAATAATTCCAGCGCTGCTGACTCTCCCATTGCAGTCTAACCCTCAATCCCTTCCACTGACTCCACTTTAAAAGAGGGCTTAACTTGCCAAATAAAAGTAATGTTGAGTTCAGAGGAAATGGGCTCTATTGTCTCTGACATTAGAGTTGGATGCCGTGTTCGGACAGATGAAGTGGAGAGGTGTTTCCATTCGTTCGGCTATAAACAGCACAAAGTATTGTCTGTGGCTCTGTAAGAGAGTTGCAGAATTTAAAATAAACCCCAAAAAAGGTAATGTGTTCTCTCACTTACAGAGATAAATTGGCAACCATTAATTTGTTCACTTCAAACGTACCTAGCTCCCCATGCAAACAAAGCATCTGCTACCTGGCTAACTGGTGATTGTCGCATTAAAATGTTGGCGGATTTGAATTGCGAGGCTCTCGCTCGCTCACTAATTTGCTGGACTAAACGAGCCGCACTCAAACTCAGCTATCGCTTTGTGATGGAAAATAATTAGCTTGTCCCTCATGAATGCCTTAAAGGCCATGCTGTCTGCACCATCTCCATGGCTGGCTGATTTTTAAATGTCAGATGACTTCACCAACTTGGTAAATAGCATTTATGTAGCTAGCTGTTGTATAGAAGGTATTTGTAAGTAACTTTGTAGTCTGTGGCTTTCAGATGTAGTGAAATGACTTCATTATTAGTAATAATGTCCAGGCTGGAAAATTAATCTTTTTCAGCTGGATCTCATCAGATCAGCTGGAAACATTATTCATGATGAAACTGCAATCAGACTTAAATTTATGTATGCATTAATCTCTGCTGCCTCATCAAACTCTGTATATAGGCATAAATGAACCCATTCCAATAATTTAATTCCTGTAATTTATGTCATCTGTTGGTTTTGTGATGTGTCATCCAGCTGACCAAAAAGTTTGCCATATAGTACTCTTGTAACCCTGGAAGAAAAAAAAAAAAAAAAAACTTTGTCCAACTTAGGTTGGTTCAAGCTATATTATCAGTAGAAATGTACTAAGCAATATACGTATGTAATAAAATTTATATTAGCAAACTTGTCAAACACATAGGCTAATAAAATTTATATGTACCCCTCCCCATGTCGTTTCACCAAATAACAAGCCATTTTGTGTCTTATCCCAGTTATTTCAACCTTTCTTAAGTGGGTTCCTTGCATAATGCTCATATGTTGCTGTAAATTTAAGGCTAGTGCAGTGCAAATGTTTTAGTAAGCTGGGCAGCACTCAGAGCTCACAGCCTTTCACAGAGCGCTTAGTGCCACGTCAGTTCTAATTCTCCTCACCCGTCCCTCTCCACCAGGTCTGGGATGTCTTATGTTCTCTTAGCTCATGAGAGGATAAAAGATACACAATGCATTATTTACTTGCAAAAAAGCAGGTGTCAGACGCACAGGGAATGTTACAAAACTTCATGATCCAATAGAATATTTGCAGTCTTCTGGAATTCATCACAAATGCAAGATGGATGTTTTGAAGAACACATTTAGATTAAATTCCTTTTCAAAATTTGATTCCAGCCAAACTGGAAATAATAAGAGAAAGAAATCACAATATATTGCTCCAAAGTGACAATAAAGACATTTATAATGTTACAAAAGATTTATATTTCAAATAAATGCTATTCTTTTGAACTTTCTATTTATCAAAGATTCCTGGAAAATGTTTCATGGTTTTTCACAAAATCAGCAACAAATCTGCATATTAGAATGATTTCTGAAAGATCATGTGATACTAAAGTCTGGAGTAATGGCTCCTTTAAAATTGCATTTTAAAATATATTAAACTAGAAAACAGTTATTTTAAATTGTAATATGAAAGTCATTAGATAAAAGCTCCAATTAAATGCATAACTCTAAAAATGTTCCAAAGGGTACCTTGTGCTTTAATGGAAGCACGAAAACAAGTTATTTTGTGGAGTTCATGTGGTCACAAAAGTCACATATTTGCTAATTGGACTTGTGACCTAGAAATAGTGCAGTATGTTAAATAGTTATTTTTGATTTACATCATATGTTTTTAAAAACCTCTACACCTGCAGGTTTTTAATCATGAATCTCAAATTTCCAATGTGGATCCAGCCTTTTTAACTCGTTGTCGTCTAGATCATTTCTCTTTTAAGCAACACAATGCAAGTACTATGAATCCAAACTCTGTGCTGCAGCATCTCTCACTTTCACCTAAAGTTAATTGCATTGTCTCCAAAGCTTGTGGTGCTCTATTTTTAGTTGTGGAGTCGGTTATAGTGCTTTGTGGTTGATCTCCATCGCTCACAATCAGCCAGAAGATGTTGTGTGGTGCCCAATCTAAGGAATGCATTATAAAAGGCCCATAAGACTCTCAGTCAGTTACTGAAATGTCAGCTCATTTACTACCCTGCAAAAATAAGAGTTCCTCTTGACGATTGGCATCCTGTGGCATCTAATTCTAAACGAGTATTAAAAAGAAACTATTTTCACTATTTTAATGCACGTCAAAAGAATCCATTTAAATTGCAGTAGGCAAACAATAAAACGGGTCCTCGAGACCTCTGGACTATGAAAATATTCAGTCACTTTTTGATTCCAAAGTTTGGCTATATGCAGCAACTTTTTACCAAAACTTACAAAAATTACAATTTGCTAAAAATTGTCCTCCCTCTCAAGTCATCCAAGATTGTTTTTCCATCAGAACAGATTTGGAGAAATTTATCATCACTAGCTCACCAGTGGGTCATCTGCAGTGAATGGGTGCCGTCAGAATGAGAATCCAAACAGCTGATAAAAGCATTACATGCAGTCCATTAATTAATGTCTTGTGAAGTGAAAAGCTGTGTTTGTAAGAACAAACCCATCTTTAAAGATTTTTAACTTTAAACTGTTACTTATGGAAAACTGTGAGTTTAATGCAAACATATCAAAGATATAAATACTCAAAATATACACACAAAAAGGAATTGGGTTACATCAACAGTGGGCAAGGTCTAAACAGACCAGCCTGGTTCAGTCAAATTCACACACAGGGCGATGTGGAAAAATAGGAAAAACCTAATGAAAACAGTGTAACTTGCAAATCTACACTTGCAGTCTTTTTTAAAAATCAAGATAAACAGTGCTCTCCTATTCTAGTCTACATTACAGAATGCTAAAGCGTCCACACTCCAGCAACAGTCTAAAAATAAACAGTGAATTCTATGTCTGTCGCTGAAACACATGCTGTTCTCAGTCTGTTTGCAGACAAGAACCTCCCATTTAAAAGTTTAGAAAGTGTTGCCATTGTTAAACCAACAGAAATAGGAACAGACAAACTGTAAAGGTGAGGATGACTGACACCTGTGGTTAAATTTAGGCTTTTTAAAATTACATTCCTCTTATAGATTAAAGTTTTGTTTGTATAGAAGAATAAATATAACATTCTCTAGTAATTTTTTGTGGATGTTCTATTTTGAATCAACCAATGATTCATATGGGCTACACTGGCAGCTCTACGCAGTGCAGTGTTTCACAATATGATGTTTTATTAACAAGGTTCAGGAGGAGCACGATCAGATAATCAATCAGTCTGGCCCAGGTGGAGCTCGTCAGCTAATCACCTTAACAAGCACCAGTGTTGCCAATTTGGGGATTTTGTCGCCAAATTTAGCTACTTTCTCATTGTAGCTGTGACTTTTTTTAAATTTTTTGCAACAAGGAGCTATTTTAGCTATATTTAAATAAAACTAGCGATTTTTTATTTTTTACTTGGCCACACCCTGCCGTAGGCCCGTGACCGCTCACGTTTGCTCTCAATCATGTCAATGAGTCTGCGCAGTCAACACACCAGTACGCCACGCCTGCCATGACGCACACCACAATTTCATTATAAGCATCAATCAA
>NW_015541005.1:1314592-1317732 GCF_001515605.1 Sinocyclocheilus anshuiensis | reverse complement strand
CATTTGATACTGCCGCTGCAGTGCCCTGCTTAATTCGATACTGCCGCCGCAGTGTCCTGCTCATTTGATACTGCCGCCGCCGTGCCCTGCTCATTTAATACAGCCGCCACAGTGCCCTGCTCATCTGATACTGCCGCCGCAGTGCCCTGCTTAATTCGATGCCACCGCCGCAGTGCCCCGCTTAATTTGATATCGCCGCCGCAGTGCCCTGCTCATTTGATGCTGCCGCTGCAGTGCCCTGCTCATTTGATACTGCCACTGCAGTGCCCTGCTTAATTTGATACCGCCGCCGCAGTGCCCTGCTCATTTGATACCACCGCCGCAGTGCCCTGCTCGTTGGATACTGCCGCCGCAGTGCCTTGCTCATTTGATACTGCCGCCGCAGTGCCCTGCTCATTGGATACTGCCGCCGCAGTGCCCTGCTTAATTCGATGCAGCCGCCGCAGTGCCCCGCTTAATTCCAAATATGCTACTAATTGCTTAATCACATTATATGTTAGTGTGAACTCATGAAATTGCAATGCCTGCCTTAACCTCCCAGAACAACCTCATCAAAAATGCACCGGATCTCAGTGTAAAGGGTCGTGATCAAATTCTTCTCTTTTCAACAACTCAACCCAACCCAAAACAGGGTCACAGTCTGTTCTGATAGGATCATGGACAAATAGAAATAATAACATATAACGAACTATATAACCATTCATATTTAGTAAAACAAAATAAATAGGCTTATGTACATCTTAAACAGAGGGGAGAACACTTCCCATATCTTAAAATTAATATTTTACTATATATCTATAGTTTAGCTCTGCAGCCTCGTGCCTACGGCCGAATCGCAGCCGTGCTGATATATAGACATATTTGACAGCTACAAGTGTGATATTGCGTTTACATAACAGTTTGACAACATGAGTACATAATTACATAAGAAAAAACAACGGAGTGTCTTTAAAAACTCTCTTTTGTGCAGAACTACTTCCTTCCGCCACGGATTAAAAACTGAGGCGGACAGTTTAACAGATGAGCCCAAGCCTCCGTTACTAATTCCAAAACGTCACTTTAGAACTAGTAACGAAGGAACATTGAATTGCTTCATTGAAAACTTATTGTATTACACTTTTAAAAGTTCACTGTATTATGTAAAGTATTATGAGAGAAAGATGGACTGAGCGAGTGTGATTACCTGCATCTGATACAGCATCAATTCTTCAGTTCAATCTCATATTCACAATAAAACATTAGTTTGAATGTCTGCTGAGGAAAGGGATATCTTTGTCGTACTATTCTTTCATTTGTAAGGGTGTTTCCGATGACATCTTACAAGCTGTTATTGGAAGTAAAAATAACTTCCTTGTTTACAACCCGTTTTCAGTCTCTTTCAATATAAAAGTCTTTACTGCTGACGCGAGAGTCCCTCACCTGGCCTTCCATCGTGCTCCTCATTCGGCGACAGGTAGGGCTTGCCATCTGACGCGGAGAGTCGCAGCTCACGTTCAAGCACCGCACGACCCCTCCCAGTCGCCCTGCCGCCTTCTCGCACACCCTACTTTTCTTCATGGCATGCATATTTTTGGGGGGGTTACTTAGTTTTCTCTCCGGCTGCTGTCTCATGCCATTAGCTTCTTTTGGGGAGTTCTCTGGGTTCGGGCTTTAACCCGAGCTCTGAGCCCTCCCTCTGGACAGCACGCCAAATATGCTACTAATTGCTTAATCACATTATATGTTAGTGTGAACTCATGAAATTGCAATGCCTGCCTTAACCTCCCAGAACAACCTCATCAAAAATGCACCGGATCTCAGTGTAAAGGGTCGTGATCAAATTCTTCTCTTTTCAACAACTCAACCCAACCCAAAACAGGGTCACAGTCTGTTCTGATAGGATCATGGACAAATAGAAATAATAACATATAACGAACTATATAACCATTCATATTTAGTAAAACAAAATAAATAGGCTTATGTACATCTTAAACAGAGGGGAGAACACTTCCCATATCTTAAAATTAATATTTTACTATATATCTATAGTTTAGCTCTGCAGCCTCGTGCCTACGGCCGAATCGCAGCCGTGCTGATATATAGACATATTTGACAGCTACAAGTGTGATATTGCGTTTACATAACAGTTTGACAACATGAGTACATAATTACATAAGAAAAAACAACGGAGTGTCTTTAAAAACTCTCTTTTGTGCAGAACTACTTCCTTCCGCCACGGATTAAAAACTGAGGCGGACAGTTTAACAGATGAGCCCAAGCCTCCGTTACTAATTCCAAAACGTCACTTTAGAACTAGTAACGAAGGAACATTGAATTGCTTCATTGAAAACTTATTGTATTACACTTTTAAAAGTTCACTGTATTATGTAAAGTATTATGAGAGAAAGATGGACTGAGCGAGTGTGATTACCTGCATCTGATACAGCATCAATTCTTCAGTTCAATCTCATATTCACAATAAAACATTAGTTTGAATGTCTGCTGAGGAAAGGGATATCTTTGTCGTACTATTCTTTCATTTGTAAGGGTGTTTCCGATGACATCTTACAAGCTGTTATTGGAAGTAAAAATAACTTCCTTGTTTACAACCCGTTTTCAGTCTCTTTCAATATAAAAGTCTTTACTGCTGACTCACTCATAAACACAGGGCCCTATCATACACCCGGCACAATGCGGCTCCAGGCGAGACGCAAGTGTTTTTGCTAGTTTCAGTCCGACGCAGTTGTCATTTTCACGTCCTGCGCCACGTTGTTTAAATAGCAAATGCATTTGCGCCCATTTGTGCGCCCATGGGCGTGCTGATCTGAAAACGAGGTGTGTTCAGGCGCATTGCTGGCGCGTTGCTATTCTGAGGCAACTGAAATAGACTGCCAACAAAAACCTGGTCTAAAGTCAATGGCGCAGTAGTTTTTTTGTTATTTAAAGAGCGCGTTAGTATAGGCGGGTCCACAGCTCGCATACACTCTGCTTATTACACACACAGGGACGCACAGCAGCACACAAACATGCCAAATATTAAAAATTAAAGGATTGCAATGTAAAAGATTATCATTGTGTAGGCAACATAAATATAAAAATGCCTACATGTCATAATGTATAGTCATTGCATGTATCAGAATTAGGCTACCTATTTGCTCGCG
>NW_015541005.1:1294294-1310914 GCF_001515605.1 Sinocyclocheilus anshuiensis | reverse complement strand
GCAACCACATGTGACGACCCCGGGCTGGACTCCGCTTCGTCCACGGTGAAAGCCGATCTGGCGATCCACAGCACGAAGTTGATGTATTTCCTCAGCGACCAGCACGGATCAGCTCTAGGCATGACGAAGCGGATATCGTCCTCTTTTGGAAGGCCAAACAAAGTAGTTTCGCTTTCACAACGAAACACACAGCATCTCCACGACATGGCGGCAGCGGCAGCAACAATACTACAGTGAGAATAAAAGTTACGCCTTCTTTCTTTGAATGAACATTTGGGCGGTGTTATGAAAATCTTCCCACACAGTGACGTAGACATGTGGGGGCATTTAAACGAGGCGTTTTAGGAGGGCGTGGACAAGTCTTAACTTTTATAAAGAATATCTCTTTGGGTTTGAGACTTTAGTCTTTGCAACTTTAGGGATCTTATCTATGCACGAACAGCTTGTAACACTCCAAAGAGAAAGGAAAATTTGAAATCGCATCATATGACCCCTTTAAAGGGAATGGGGGATGAGACTGTGATTGGTTTATTGCACGCCCATTACTCATTAAGAGAATGGCCGCGACGACCGTTTTTCCCGTCGTTAAACTAGCAAAAGTGGATTTGGACATGCCCTAAGTGCACCTGCGCCGTGCGCTTTAGACCATGCGCTTAGATCGTTAAAATAGGACCCACAGTCTCTTGTCACCATCTACTGGCAGAACAATGTAAAATCCCCATCATGAACACACCATCATAAAAGTTGCTAGGAGGTTCAGTCAAAAGTACAAAGGCAGTGTTCTGATATAGGCTACAGCATTGAAGTTACACAAAATATAAAGTGATGAGCAAAACCAGTTGCTACTATAAAGAAGGAATTAAAAAATAATGAAAATCGAAGACATGAAAGACTTATTCATATTTCATTATCTTGCCTTGCTTTTGTATATTTTGGCATTACCATTCAAGAAACATATTGAAAGGTAATTCAATATTGCTTATTGAAAGGTATTATCAAGGTATTATCAAGTATGTGAAACTGTACATCAAGATTTCATGATTATGCTATCAGACTTTCACCTCCTTGCCAAATGCATTAGGATTTTACAGCTTTCCTTTTAATTATATACAGTATACCTCTAGACTTTTAGGATACCTTTCAGACTATCAAGGAGGATTTATTTTTAAATAAGAGAGAGGATTCTCAGAAACTGAGAATCATTGTGGTTTACAACACTGTCAATTAATGACTTCTGATCGGGGTCAGAGTACTGGTGAACTCACATCATGACCTCTGTACATGTGCCATCCATTTTTCATGAAAGTAGATGCGCTCGAGCGTAAGAACCAGACAGTGTCTATCTGCACTTGCATATGTGTCCAATCATTTCCTAAGAGGATATGGGCTTATGGAAATGTGCTTCTTTTTTTGAGAGGGTTAGATTTCACAAGTTCAATTAAAGTTGAATCAGATTTGCTGTGAGATAATAGATCTCTTAGCACAGAGGCTGCAATCTTCATTCCCAGAATTCGTTATCCTTTTGGAGTGTCTGCAGGATCCTGTGAGCTGTGACACCTTTCTGCAGAAATGATAGATGCCGTATTATATCCCTTATCTATCTGTTGCTGGACAGTGGACAAAAGAGCATAATGTGATTCTCTTTAAAAAAAGAATAAATGTCATTGCTTATTATTTAGAGTGGCAATCATTGTCTCCGTTTCTGTGTGTTATTGAGATCCGATTCCATGACATTCCGTCATGAGGAGCATATTACATCAGGGTTGTTTTTTGTCAAATGTCAGTATGGCCGTTAAAAGTGGAAATAAAACTAGCTTGGACCAACCTGCAAATGTGCAGGCTTAGTCTCTCTTGCATCATTTGAACTCAGTCAGTAAGCAGCAAAGTAACACAGTCTGTCTTGTACGTCCAGCGGAAGCTGATCTCCCTGGAGGCTGGCAGATATTGTAGAGACAATACGCTTTGGCATAAGGCCAGCTAGATTGTTAGCCTCGGGTCTTCAATAAAAGGTATGGCACATCACTAATGTATTCCAGTGTCTCTTGTCTGACATCTTTCAGAGAAAGAGTTTTGGAGGTGGGGAAAGAGCCTATTCTGCATTTGAAATTCACTTCAAACTCACTAATTTCTGCCTATATCAGCAAAACGGTACTAAAGTCTTGGAGACGTTCCAACATGTCAGCTTCTGGAGTAGATGGCCTATGAAAATGGCAGAAAACTGAACTGCTCAATAATGTAATGTTAATGCATTCATTAGTCTTTGTTTTCTCTGCACTCACAAGTCATTTGCCTACACATTTTGTCAAGCTTCAGTGATGTTTTAGGATGCAGCATAGCTCTGAAATCAAATTAAATTGCTTAAAATTAAAGATAAGGATATGTATACTGTATATCTTGATGGAGCTGCAGTAACAAAAGCTTGCAACTTTTGCAATCATTGCAAAAAATAGCAAGAATCCAAGAGATAATTCTAAATCAAATCTACACTCTGTAATTCTGAATAAAATAAAATAAACAATAAAGCAGCCTATTGTCACAATTCACTCGGGGAACAAGGAACGAGGAGTACTTCTTTAATAATCCACAGGAAAACCAAGAACACACTCTGTAATTCTGAATAAAATAAAATAAACAATAAAGCAGCCTATTGTCACAATTCACTCGGGGAACAAGGAACGAGGAGTACTTCTTTAATAATCCACAGGAAAACCAAGAACAAGGAGGACATTCAACAAGTAGACCCGACAAACAAGAACTGAAAGGACTAGGACTTTTAAAGGCAGGATAATTGGGAGGAGCGAGACACACCTGGAATCAAATTAACACAATCAACATGAGGAAGAAACTGGGTCACAGGGGCAAAAACACACACAGAATAGTCCATAATCCTGACACCTATCATGTTGGCTTGAGGTAAGCTATAAATCTTGCCTCCCTTAATTAATAAATGACAAAGAAATCATAATTTATGGCATAAGTCAATATTATATCTAAGACAATTATACCATGCCATCAGTGGCCCCAGATATTATTGTGGAGTCATTTGGACACTTAACTCACAAATGTCTGATTTTTCATTGTCTAGTAACAAAACAGCAAGCCAAGTTGTATAGACAATGATTTTTTTTTCTCACTTTAATTTTATGAGCCAGTTTGTAATTGTTTTAAATACAAAATATGATCCATTAATGTTTGTTTGTTTGTTTGTTTGTTTAGAACAATATATCTATTGTTTTACAATCTGAAACCTAACAAATTTCTCTTTGAAATAAATTACTCTTATTGTGTTGTAAGTGTGACTGAACAGTCCACTGTTTTGTTTTGTTTTTTTTTGCTCTAGATAACCTAATTAACATATTATTTTGACTAACAAGATGACTAACAAAGGGGGAAAAAATACTTTACCACCATAGATGGCTCTGACTGGTCGCAAATACCACAACTAAAACATTACTGACATTTAGTTTTATTCCAAATGTAAATGACCTGATCACCTGTGTTACAACAATACACCCTCATTAACGACCCCAGTTCTAACATTACTGCTAATTGCCTTGAAGCAATCGTAGCGCTTCTCGAAGGCTGCCAACAAACACTTTCCCACATGACATTTCTACATGGCTTGGGGTCAGAACTGCAATGAAACCTGACATTTATCTTATATGATGGTTCAACTGCCTTCTTTAGATTAGCTGTCAACATCCTTTTAAGAACCCACCCCAGCATATACGAAGAAAGACACAGCTGAAAATTGATACAGTGTGAACGCTTTATTCATTTGATTTTTAATTCAATTATTGCTCTTATTAAGTCAAAATAATCAATAAACAGCCATATGCATGCACAGCGAACATTTGCATTTCATTAAGATGCACCACATACGCATCAACAGTTGCATGCAGAATCTTCACGTCATCAAGCTGTTAGTGTTTTCAGAACTCTGCGATTCAAAAAAAGAGGAGCGTGTCAGTTTAAATCCTCCACTCTTTCTTCCCATGTGACACTGCCAATGGCTGCAGCGAACTGCAGCATTCAACCCCACCTCAGCCTCCTACCAGCCCACCATCCGCCTCAAGCTCTCTCACGCTTGCCTGCATCGTCTTCTGGCCTCAATGCTGGATTGTGTTCACTGTTCTATTCTTTTCCCAGTGTTGACATGGAGTTGCTATTCTAGGTGCTGCGGTTGCTTGTTATGACATTTTAATCTCGTACCAATGTTGCATGAATTTCCTGTGGAGGCACAAGAGGACTTGCGACACCTAATAATAGTCTTATGCATTATCATGCTAATGCCAAGCCCCTGAAATATCACAGTAACAGTTTTATTAACCCACAAATATACATACAATCAATTCCGTTGCTTTTGTTTCTTTGCCTCTGGCTAATAATTAAACACACTTTTAATTTTCTTGTTGCTGTGCTGGATCATCCTGATTTATAAAACTGAAAATATGCATTATTGCGAATTAAATGCAACAATTATGCTGCAACATCGGCTACAGCAACAGATGACGCGATTGCTGGTGATTGACAAGCAAAGGCCTGCAGCGAAGTGACACGGTCCTACATGAGTGAAATCATCAGCTGGAATAATGAGGGAGCAGACCTCAATCCCCGCTGAGCCGACTTCTTTGGCAGTGAGAGAGAGCTGATGAGTTCAAAACTGAATCATTGTTCAGTTGGCATGTAAAATTTCACCAATTCATTTGAGAAACCTTGCTATTTGGAGCATGAACGTCTGCTGCCAGTTTTTATATATAAGACTGTTTGAACACGCTTTTAAAAATGCATTACAAAAATGCCACTCTGCTCTCTGGGTGCTCCTTGTAAAATTTTAAATCACATGACCCAGTCTGTGATCACACACACACACTGGTAAAAGAGAATAGATTACATCTGTAGGGTTCCTGAAGTAAACAGCCCATTTCCCCCATGGAGCAACTGCTTTGGATTGAATAATCAATGCAATGAATACCGATATAAACGACTCCTGACAGTTTTAAAGGAATAGTTCACCTAAAAATTAAAATACTGTCATCATTTACTCAAACTTACGTCTTTACAAACTTGTACAACTTACTTACTTCTATGGAAAATAAGCTTTTTTTGCTAAATGTTTTTTTCTTCTAAAGGATATTCTGAAGACTGAGTGTTTATTTCATTTCATTTAAATTTTTGGGTGAAAAAGTACCACAATCCAGCCTTCTTCTGTTTATTGATTTATCGGGTGTGAGTGTATAAACATTGCCTATGTAATATTAGACAACAGGCAAGTTATAACCCTTGTGCTGTCTGTGCTGAAAATAATTTACATGTTTTTGTTGTTCCCTTTCAAACATTACCACTGGCCAGCCTTTTAAAAATTGCTTGTAAATCTCTCATTATGACCAAATCTTAGATTCAATATTTTTCTGTCAACTTGTTTTCTTTGAAATAGTACAGGTTTTGTATTTCTTTTTGGAACTGATTGATACAGACTTAATTGGCCTGAGATTATGCACCTCAGTTTTTAAGAAAAAAAGCATTATTTGTAGATAAGTTTGGCAATGTTCAGTCAAAAAGGAATACAAAACTTGTGGTAACTGAAAGAAAACAAGTTGATAAAAAGATTGAATATACTGTAATATTTGGTGATAATATAGTACAATGAGAAACTATTTTGCCTTTTTTTTAAGGCAATTAAATTTTTTAAGGTAATTTTTGATTGTGAACACCAAGTGCAACAAGATAGTGGAAAAAAATGGGACGCTGTTTACACCCTGTGAGCAAAGTCAGTGAGTTGTTGTCCAGTGCTATTACCGTAACAAACATTTCCTGGAAAAAGAAAATCTAAATGACCGGAACACAACAAGAGGGTTAAACCAACAGAGTAACAATGAAACACTCCATACTGTGTATTTCATTTTATCACTAATAGGACCCATGGAATATGAATGAATGAACGCTACAACTGCGCATGTCTGCAGTGTTGGATATCTAATCTAGTGCAAGGAGACATGAGACGGTTGACCTTGGTGAGCTGAACACCATCAAACACTGTCTTGTGTGCAGTATTTGGAGTAGCATTATACTGAGATGTTCATGGAATAACACAGACATCACATTTCTTCTTTTCCAACATGGAAGATTGGGGAAATTATCATATTAACATGTATGAGACTCTCTCTTTTTTATTTTATATAGTTAGGAAATTTTATTTGATCTCTTCTCATGTTGAATTTGACACTATTATTTTGCAAATCATTGGTATTTAACTTTCTATTATAATATAGGAGGAGACGAAATTTTAATAAGGAGGACAAGAAATGCCACGTAAAATAACCAATTATTGATGGATTCATTGAACAAAAAAAATCGTAACTAAATAAATCACTTTAGATATTTTCAAAGTACACAACATATAAACAAAAATACATATTTAAAATCTAGCTAAAATTTAATAATAAAAGGTTAAACTGCTACATAATTTTCAATTCATACACTTAAATTCTAAGTTAAATTTTCTTAGCAAACATTTGTTAACTAGCATTGTTGATGTATTTAAATTTATTGCCATATCAGCTTCATAGACTATTACATGACAGACTGAACCTTCAACAAAATAAAATATAATCAATACAATTATAATAAATACAAATATTTAATAAAAATAAACTTAGAAAAAAAAAAGATTAAACAGTTTTGTATATTGTTTTTGCAGACAAGTTATTGCTACACTATTGATACTTTGGTGCTTCTTCACTCATCAGCAGTTGCCCAGGAGTCTTGTTAACTAACATTTCAAACTTGAATTAAATCAACAGTAGGTCTATGTTTATTTGTCAATGTAAAAAGAAAGGAGATCACTTGCTGGAATCACTTTGCACGTATAAAGTGAGTTACTCATGTCATGTCTACATTTCTCTGTCTGGTTCGGATGACACACATGCAGTGCTCGTAGCGTTCAGATGTTGTTTGCTGTGAGCACTCCTGTGGTAAATGTATCACAGCTAAATTAAGAAACATCCGCCTCATGCTATCCTTCCTTCCTGAGCACTCTGAAACAGAGAAGCTAATGAACCAAGGATCTTTGTTTTGGGTGTCAGATATCAATGGGCCTTGGGTTTTATGCCTTCCTTCTGTGTTGACTCAAGTCAATACGGAGGTATTTTCGGACTAGGTCAGGTATTTTCAGATCAGGTGAGGTCATCAACATGAACATCAGACGAGACTACACGACTGAGTGCCATCTTGCACGTATAAAATTAAGTCTATAAAGTGGAGAAAGTTGTTTTACTATTGCATCACTGCAGATTTGCATCAAGTTCTGTGTTTGCATTTATGTTTCAATGCAATTGTGAAATGCAGAATCTATTGTTGTATTGTTTGTTTTTGTTTTTTGTGCAATGGTTAAAGAGCTTTACTGCATAAATTTACCCTACAAGCATCACCAACACTGTCAAACCAAAAAGCTAAAAGGAATATTATTTAGTTCTTTTTCCTCAAAAAAAAAGAAACTAGATGGATTAATGCATTAAAGGGTTAGTTCACCCAAAAATGAAAATTAGCCCATAAATTACTCACCCTCAAGTCATCCTAGGTGTATATGACTTTCTTCTTTCAGATGAATCCAGTCGGCGTTATATTAAAAGTTGTCTTTGATCTTTCAAGCTGTTTAATGCCGCTCAGCGGGTGTTGCATGCATCAGACCAAAAGAAGTAAAAAAAAAAAGCCCATCCATAAAAAAAAGTGTCTCACATGGCTCTGGGGGGTGAACAAAAGCCTCCTGTAGCGAATCGATGCGTTTTTGTAAGAAAAATAACCATATTCAAAACGTAATAATCAATTTAATCTAGCTTGCGCTCACTGTTGTAAACAGAAGCAGCTTCGGGCGGGTGACGTATGAGGTCAGCGTTGCGCATGCGCCGTTCAGAAGTGACGAACGCAGGAGCGCAGGGGAGACATCAAAACAAAACAACGGTCACTAATTAGAAGTACAAAACGAGGATTTGTAAAGAAGAATGTCGGAGGATTTCGATATAAGCCAAGAGGAGACTGGTTTTCCTTTGCTAAAGTAAGGAAACTTTGCTTCCTTTGCTCCTGTTAACAAACCGGGGGAGAGAAAAAAAAAAACAACGGTCACTTAATAGAAGTACAAAACGAGGATCTGTAAAGAAGAATGTCAGAGAATTTCGATATAAGCCAAGAGGAGACTGGTTTTTCTTTTGCTAAAGTAAGGAAACTTTACTTCCTTTGCTCCTGTTAACAAACGTGGGTTTTCACGAGACTCACTGGCGCATGCACAGCACTGACCTCATACCTCATCCTCCCGGAGCTGCTTCCGTGTACAACCCTTACGAAAAAGAAGTTTATTCAAGTTTGCTATTAGTATACACATAAAGTATACTTAAAAATATACTTGAACTTTACTTAAGTATACTTACTAAAATAAACTTGAAGTATACTACTTTTTGGTAAGGGAGCTGTTGGCGCAAGCTACATTAAAGTGATTATTACGTTTTGAATATGAATATTTTTCTTACAAAAACGCATCGATTCGATACAGGAGGCCTTTGTTCACAAGAAAGTCATATACACCTAGGATGACTTGAGGGTGAGTAATTTATGGCCTAATTTTCATTTTTGGGTGAAATAACCCTTTAACTCTGAAAAAAAAAAATGAAAAAAAAGTATTGTGATTAAACATTTTAATATTGACAGCCCAAACAAATAAATACATATAATTATGTTGACACTTTTTTGAATAAATAAATACAAAAGCAAAAATATTAAATTAGCTCAGACAGCCTCGGTTTTGTATGACTCAGATTGCAGAATTAGTTTTTGTACATGGCTCAGTGATGAGCATTGTGCGCACACAGATTTGACATCAAAATATGAAATAAAATATCATAACATTCATGACTCATAAGCTCTATTTTTATTTTTTGACATGCATTTGCTGAGAACATAACATCCCTAGATGTACTGTAACTAACTTTCATACCTTTAAGACAATAACCATGTTTATACTATTCAAACGTTTTTTAAATGTTTTTAAAAAGTGTTCTATGCTCACCAACGTTACATGAACTTGATCCAAAAAAATAATACTGTGAAATATTATTGCAATTTACTACATTTTCAGTTTTAATATATATTTTAAATGTAATGGCAAAGCTGAATTTTCAGCAGCCATTACTCCAGTCTTCAGTGTCACATGATCCTTCAGAAATTTTTCTGCTGCTGCTGTTTTGCTACTTAATATATTTTTGGGAAACAGTGATACATTTTTTCAGGACTCTTTGATGAATACAAAGTGCAAAAAAAGAGCATTTATTTGAAATATAATTTTTTTCAAACATTATAAATGTCTTTACTGTCACTTTTGATGCATCATAACTGAAAAAGTATGAATTTCTTTAAAAAAAAAATCCTTTTAAGTTGTCTAAACAAGCCAAAAAAAGATGCTGAACACCAAACATCTGCCAAGGTCTGTACACACACACATCTTTACAGTTTCCATTCATCTTCTTTTCTTCCAATTTACATGATCCATTCGCATTTGTGCTGAAGACGGTCCATACGAGAACGTGCTAATGAAATTTGCTCGTTTAGGACAGAGGCACTTCATGAGCAATTTTGCTTCCACCTCCACCTGCTGTATCGCATGAGAGAGATGGAGACAAATGCCTTTGGCCCGGTCCCACAAACACACACTGAACACTCTCCATGCAAATCGTGCCACTGGCAAACGGAGACGAGCAATTTCTGCAAATGACTCTCGTGGCAGGGGCAAGCAGTGTGTCATTTTTGGCTGCCAGCTTTCCAGGGCATCGCTCGGAGGCAGTTGTCACATTGGACACTGCAGCTCCTTCCACGGCCGTGGAAAACCGTGTGTGTGTGTGTGTGTGTGCGGCGCCTTATGCCGGGCTCCACTCCAGGACAATAGAGCAGGGCGGTCTCTCCCTCATCTGTCACCTGAGTCGCCAACACCTGCTGTTGAGCGGAGAGGCACAGCAAGTGATGGGGAGCTCACTCTGAATCATACCACCTTTCATCTTCTCTGCCTGGGTTTTATATGTGGCCTCATTTGTAACATTACACCATTCGCTCTGACTGTTGAGCCAGCAGTGATATTAAAAGCAGGGAGATGGCATAAAGGCCTGAAGCTATTACAGCCGGCCTGCAATATATAAGCGAGTGTTGCACCATCCATTTGCACACTAAATGGAATCTATCGGTCACTCCAGCTGTTTACGGTGATCCATGGGATGGAGGATGTTTGGGATGAGCGTGTCTATTAAAGCAGCAGACAATGCTTCTTGGAAATCCCTTAGAGGAAAGTTATAGGCTAAGAGTGTCATTTTCTAACAACATAAGCTTGTTACAGTGCATGCAAGAATCAAACATTCAAGTTAACAGTTTGCTCTAAATAATGATGTGTGCTATTTTACTATGTATTTTTTCTTTTTGTAAACTTAAGGACAAAATGAACTCAAAATCAGCCCTATTTGCTTTCTTAATAGATATTATCTTTAAAGGATAGTTCAACCATATGAAAATTAAGTCATCATTTCCTCACTCTCACGTCATACCTGTATGACTTTTTTAATGCATTTATAGATACAATTACAGTTCACTTTCATGGGAACTTCGAACTGTGTCCTCTAGGGGTCGCTATGGGGTGAATGATGTGTGCTCCCGGCGCCTATTTATACTATAGTCGCACCTGTAGTGACGTCATGGCTGTCGCCGGCCAACGAGTTGGTGTTTTTTCAATGTATGCTTCAGACACGGGTCATGACGAGGCGTTCCCCATAGCGACCCCTAGAGGACGCAGTGTCTCGTTCCCTACTCAGGGAACCATGGTTACATAAGTAACCTGAGACGTTTTTATTAATGCTTTGAATTAGTTGCTTTTTTTAGATTTTCAGTTTCATTTTTTATGTCAATAGTTTTATACATTTTCATTTCAGCTTTAGTTTTAGTTGTTGGTCCCCATTGACTTGGGTCCATAGTCCATAGTATTTCCATAGTTTTTTTTTTGTTTGTTTTCCCCATACTATGGAAGTCAATGGGGACCAGCAACTGTTTGGTTTCCAACATTCTTCAAACTATCTTCTTTTGTATTCTACAGATGAAAAAAAAAACTTGTACAGGTTTGGAAGAACTTGAGGCTGAGTAAATGTCAGAACTATGTGTTAGATCATGCCTCAACCCCAGAAATATCATATCCAGCCCTGGACGCCAGATCCTGTCAGAAAATTTCCATTTTGTCTGATAACAGAACAACTAATCAGCAAAGTTGTCTAATACCCTAAAACTGTTAACAGTCTTCTATCAGCCAAGAAGTTGACTGAGCAAAGCCAGTGGAGACCAGAAGCAGGAGACGAAGTGATGATGATAAAAAAGGAGCAGAGTTTATTGAACAAGTCTTAGCTGCGTATGTTTTAATGCTCAGACTTCATCTGATGAACACAAATCATAAGTAGTGTTAAACCAAAGTGCTTCACAACAACATCCAATAAACCTTGAATTTCCATAAACATTCTCTCTTATCTCTTATTCATGAAGACAAATATCCCTTGAAAACACACAATCATAAGACTAAAAAACAATATAATATAATATAATATAATAATATAAATGACTAATCTGAATAAATCAATAGTTTAAATGATTGCTATAAATGATTATATGATTAAATGGAATAATAAAATGATTAAATGATTTTAAATGAATGAAAGACGAACAAATAAATATAAAACAAAGTAAAACACAAATGTATGGTTGCCCTCTTGAAGCAAAACACACACAGTTTGCATTTGAGGATCCTTGGATCCTTCATATGCCTTCAACTATAATAATCCTGGGGTCTTTAATGCACATTTTATTGTGAATTATTCATCAGTTCATGTTCCAGTTCCATTCTGGTACACTCACATAAAAAAAAAAAAGATACAAAAGCTGTCTATTAACACCTTATATTAACCTTTTATATTATACGTTTTGAATTAAACCTTTTGAAAAGGTATTTTGAGTGTATGTAATACTCAATTTCTTCACCACCACATTTTCTCACATTGAACATCCTGCTCTACTCAGAACTGTGAAAGTATATGGGTGATATAACTTAATTAAATCTTCCATTTCCGAATGAAACTACACCAATGATGTCATGCAATTTATTTGCATACTGAATTGTAATTGATTTTCTTTCTTGCTATAAAATTGCATTGTAATTGTCTTCCTTACATATCCTTACTGTAAACATGTAAAGCTGCCAGTTGCACAGCAACTGTGTTGATTCGTGTGTGCCAAGATGCTGATTGCCATGACAATGAGAAAGTATTTCATTTATGCACAACATAAGCATAAAACCTACGTAAACCTTACCTGAAACTACTCTTTTTCTGATTTCCAAGCACTAATATTTCCTTCAGGAAATGTGAATCTATTTGGCTAAGGTCATTTCTTGCAAAGTTTATTTGAGTAAGCTCAAATGTTGATCATCACACCAGAGGGCCGACAACTAACCAGCCAAACAGCCTTGCAAAACACAGTTAGAGAGCCTCATCTAAAATAAACTGAATCAGAATGAAGAGAGAAGATGAGTTGGCCCTATAATTTCATTTTCACTTTATTATTACAGAGGTAATTTAATTAGAACAATTTTTGGTTGTATATTAAGAGACTTATGTTTGTGTGTGTGTGTGTGTGTGTGTGTGTGTGTGTTCATAACACATAACGTGTGTTCATAACGTTTTTTTTTTGTTTTGTTTTTTAAACGAGCTGATTCTAACCAAAATTAATCATAACATACAATACACAATAATAATGCTTCACATTGACACTGCAATGAAATAAAATGTTGCAGCGTTAAGACAAAACGCATTAGAGCATCTTTTTAGTATGTGAGTCATCACACTGTAGCTTCATAAGTTCAGCGTCTCCTCCAAATGTGCTTGCCGTTTGTTTGCTAAGCAGTACTGCTGATTTGCAACACCATGCGTCAGGTTAAATACCCACAATGCTGTAGTCCCTGTACAGAATAGAAAAGGAGTGGAAGGTGCTGTCAGCTCAGTGTCCTGTTGTGGTGACTAGAGCCACTGACACGACCAGATGGCTGTTGACAGGGACAAGCTACGTCCAGTTTGTCTGGCCCACTGCTTGTCCAATGCTTTGTTTTGAAAAAAAAAAGGTGACCTGTCTGTCAGAGGGACAAAAAGTAAACAACATCTAAAGAATATGCAAAGTTTGTGATCTGAAAGCGTACTGTGTTATTGAATAGTTGGACTCTTAATTCTGAAAAGTCACATTTGAATATGAAAATGAAATACTGTAAATGCTTATCTGTGACCAAATGTTCTATATTATTTGCCAAGGTGCTACATTGCTTGGCAACCACTATAGCCTACACATTTTTTTTTTATGTTTTTCAAAGGCTCAAATGATTTGATACAGTAAAAATAGTAATATTGTGATATATTATTGCATTTTAAAATAACTATTTTTATTTTAATATACTTTAAAATGTCATTTATTATTTACATAACTTATTTATTTATTACTTTTGGGTCACATGATCAGTCAGAAATCATTCTAATATGCTGATCTGGCACTCAAAGATGCTGTTTAAGAAATATTTCTATTTATAATCATGTTGAAAACAGCTGATTATTTTTTTAAGAATAGTTTTTATTGAATAGCAAGTTCAAAACAACATAATTTATTTTGAAATAGAAATCTTTTGTAACATTATACATGTCTTTTGACCAATTTAATGTATCCTTGCTGGAAAAAAAAAGTATTTAATTCTTCTTTTTCTTCAATCAAAAAAAAAAAATTGGACCCCAAACTTTTGAATAGTAGTGTTAAGTTTGTATATGTTACTATATTTTCGCATAAAATGTTTGTTTTTGTAATAATTTTTAAATAATATTTAAATGATTTTAATAATATTTGAATAATATTTCACAACTTCGAATAGTAGTGTAAAGTTTGTATGTTACTAATTTAATCATTTAAATTATTTTAATACAATGTAATTAATATAAATATTAAAAATGCATTATTTAAAATCAATCAAATAAATGATTTAAATGCAACTCTTTATTGAACATTTGTGTCTTATCATAGTGCTGTTACTCTGACTGACATCACTGGAACTGACACTGGCATACAGTGTGCACAGAAAACTCAGATTCTCATGCCCTGGAGTCAAACTACAACCATCTCATGTATTTTTGCAACAGAAAGTAGTGCATTTCACAAGGTGACAGGGAGGTTTTGATGCAGCAGTGGCCACAGATTTATACCCATTTATTTTAGACCTATGAGGTCACAGTGACCTAAAATACCAGCCTCTCTTTTTTTGGGTTGGGACAGACTGGTAAAAATAGTCACAGCATGAAATTCTTCTGAAAGGAGGCACTAACCGTGGCATGACCTAGTTGATGGGAAGCTGGTTTAAACATGCAGAGGCAGCTTTGGCCATACATGCAAAATAGTTGGTTAATGTGGTTAAGTAATTAATGCTCTTTCTCAAATAATATTGGGTTATTATTGAGCAGGAAAGCAAATTGATGGAACATGTTAAACCTATCTGAGAACAATAGAAAGAGCCAATGAACTAGAACAGAGGAGAGGCATGCAGAACAAAAAGACCTCAAAAGGTAAAACAGGACCCCACGACCCCCTAGTAATCATCAAAGTCTTGTATGTGAGTTCAGAGCACACAGTCATTATAGCGCTTTTTATCTTGTGCCAGCATAACATTTGTTAACGCCCCAGCCCTCATTATATCCTTCATCCATACCTGTAATATACTGGCACCCATCCACATGGTACCTGTTAAGTAATCAATAAAAGTGTACAAGTTATTGGCCATTCCACTAATAAAGTAATAAATCAGGGCAGTTTTTGAAAAGTCCCTATATTGTGAATTTCTTTCCATGGGCTCAGGAAGGATTTTTTTTTTCCATTCTTCTCAAGCACACTTTAATAATTCAGTTAAGCACAATTAACCTTATTTTAACCATTGTGCACTTTTGTGACTGTGGTTGCATTAGATTTTTGTTCTCAAAATCAATCTGAAGCATCTTCAATCTGTCATCGTCAATGATGCTATTTCATTTGATTTAAACTGATATCAAACAGACTCCCCATCCGTATCTAATTCAATACATCCTTGAGCTTTCCATCAATGTTTGGGGGAAAAAAAAGACGCAGCAAACTGCTCCTGATTTGAATGAGATAGCGCATTTTTGCAGTCAAATGCTGAAAAGCTTGAGCTTTCTATCAATGTTTGGACAAAAGATGATGTAGCAAACTGGCTCTGACTTGAATGATCTATAGCACATTTTTTCAGTCATATACTGAGAAGTTTTATTTAAACGGCTTTGCTGAATGCAGAGGAGGAGATGCTCTGACTCCTCATGGATATGAACTCTCAGAACAACAGGATCAGCGTCATCTAGTGTTCAGATGGTGGAACTGCAATATGAGAGAAAGAGAATTCACTGAACACTTCAGAGGGACAACATTGCTTTTTTTAAATTAATTTGGTGGAAAAGGCAGTTTTAAAAAAGGATTTCTTATAATTTTAGCCTTGCATCGAACTCTCCTTTCTCATATACTTCATATATTATTGACTACAAAAGAAATTGATTCATGTGAACAACAATGAACTTGATCTCCATTTCGTACTAAAAAAAACACCATTCAACACAAAAAGCATAGGTCATGCTAAACAATATATGTATAGTACTTACAAAAATTATAATTCCTAACTAACAACAACCATTTAACCAACAACAGCAACTATTTATAACCAACAACTTAACCAACAACAGCTCTATTTAATTAAATTCATGAGCAAGAGCATGTGGTCACACCCCTCAGAAAAATTACAGGAGCACAGAGAGGTCTTCAAACTTCTCATTATTAATAATACATTAAAAAAAGAAAAAAAATTAAACACAATACATATGAAAACCTGTTATTTAGTTCAATAAAAAAATCTAATTAACTATGCTAAATATCATAAATTTACTTGGATTTTTAAAGTGTATTTGTTACATACAGTGTTGGGGAAAGTTACTTTTAAAAGTAATGCATTACAGTATTGTGTTACTCTCCATAAAAAAAGTAACTAATTGCGTTACTTAGTTATTTTTTAAAGTAATTACGTTAAAGCATTACGTTACTTTTGCATTACTTTCACCTAGGCTGGGCTGGGCTTGCTTATTTGTTTAATAAAAAAATAAATAAAAATAAAATATATATATATATATATATATATATATACTGTATATATATATATATATATATACTTATTACTTACTTACAAATTACGTTACTTATTTGAGAATGCAACTCAGATTATTTATTGTAAATTTTAAAGTAATGCGTTACTTTACAAGAGACTTGAAAAAAGTAATCTGATTACATAACTCACATTACTTGTAATGCATTACCACCAACAGTGGTTACATAAGATTTAGCCTATTCTCAAGTGAATTCTCAAATTACTAAATGGACAGTGTTCTGACTGGTGTGATTATTAGTTCTGTCATGACAACTCTCGGAGTGATTTGCATGGTAATGTACATGACAATGTTAATGTATTTGATCTTG
>NW_015541005.1:1283932-1294102 GCF_001515605.1 Sinocyclocheilus anshuiensis | reverse complement strand
TATTTGCTACATACAGTGTTGGGGAAAGTTACTTTTAAAAGTAATGCATTACAGTATTGTGTTACTCTCCATAAAAAAAGTAACTAATTGCGTTACTTAGTTATTTTTTAAAGTAATTACGTTAAAGCATTACGTTACTTTTGCATTACTTTCACCTAGGCTGGGCTGGGCTTGCTTATTTGTTTAATAAAAAAATAAATAAAAATAAAATATATATATATATATATATATATATATACTGTATATATATATATATATATATACTTATTACTTACTTACAAATTACGTTACTTATTTGAGAATGCAACTCAGATTATTTATTGTAAATTTTAAAGTAATGCGTTACTTTACAAGAGACTTGAAAAAAGTAATCTGATTACATAACTCACATTACTTGTAATGCATTACCACCAACAGTGGTTACATAAGATTTAGCCTATTCTCAAGTGAATTCTCAAATTACTAAATGGACAGTGTTCTGACTGGTGTGATTATTAGTTCTGTCATGACAACTCTCGGAGTGATTTGCATGGTAATGTACATGACAATGTTAATGTATTTGATCTTGGCGGAATAGATCTGCGGCAGAGCAGGTACCGAGACTTGCTACTGCAGATACATCCACAACATGCTGCTGAGCATGTAAGGAATATTGCTGCTGCACATATAACATGAATAACCCCCATAGCCTACATGATTACCCCATAGCAGATCTATACAGGTGGAGCTGGGGAACGTGGAGGGTTTCTGGAGTGTGCTGCAAACTGCTACCACAAACATTAGCGAAGTATTTAAATGTTGAGCAGCGAGCTCACTGGCTACCAATACAGGAGAAAACCAATCAGCTGTGACCTGTGATGATGATGTCATTATGTCATACTGAGTTAGATCTATCGGACTGCGCCATCTAGAGTTTCATGCCAGAACTTTGTATTTAAGAAGTCTTTTTTGCATATTTTTGCTGATGTTTAACGCTTCGGGTGAAATTGGAATCAGCAAAGCTGCATAGTGCCGATTCAAAAAGGGAATGACCAGTAATTTACCTCTACATTACCATCGACTGATAGTGGCAAAAAGCAGATAATCAGGTGGAGATGTGGAGCTGCCATCAGTCGGTGGTGTGATTTGGAGTGGAAAGGAAGCCTCTGGCATGGTATTGTGGCCTTCAAGCACAGACTCCACCTGTTCCACAAACCGGCCTAACGCTGATGGATAATCTGCACATGTCCTTCACGCTGTCAAAGCCTCAGTCGTCAAACCGGATGCAACCAACACACCTCATCTCACTTACAAACACCTCTTCATACCAAAGCATGTTCTCCTTCTGAGCTTTCACAACACCTATAATCAGAGAGCAGCACTGTGCTGCATGTTACGGCCACTGAGCAGCTATCATTCATTTGGAAATAATGCGATGGCATGAGACATGTTGGCTGAACCCTGTTTGGAATCATATCTGTGGATGTCTCTGGAGATTTCTAAACAGACTGAACCACAAGAGAGATATGTGATATGCTTTTAAAAATAAAGACTCTTTATTGTAATCCATGAAGTTTCCATTGAGAACCTTTAACATCCATGGAACGGTTTCATTGCCTAAATGGTTTTTATAGTGGAAAAAGGTTCTTTAGATTATTAACATATTCCTTAAAAAAGTTCACTAAAAGGTTTTTTGGTGAGCCCAAAATGGTTCTTTTATATTATCACTGTGAAAACACCCCAGACACACTAAAACTTTAATTTTAAAAGTGTAGGAAAATGACAAGTGTATTTCAGCAAACTAAAATAAGCAAATTTCCTAACAGGTTGGAACAAGGAAATTCCACTCAATGTCTTCTGGGGGATTTTAAATCCATAATGGTTTATAAATATGGTTAGGCGAGGCAAATCTAACTTGGATTACTCATGTTTGCTACCAGTGACTAAGAATAGTTTAGTACCTCCATCTGAAATATTAAAGTGATCCTGTGGGCAATGCGTGTTGGGCTCATAATACACCTAATGAGAAACTGGGCCAGCAAATCTTCAATAGTTTGTTTTCATCATCAATAGTGCAGCTTATTTGAGAGTGAATGGCCAAATCTGAAAATAATTTTTTTTTTAGTTTGCATTTGGACTGTTCTTTGGGAGCTGTACAAACATGTATACTGTACCTTCATGAATAAAACAGTTATGTTATGTTTTAATGCTTTGAAGAACAACCGATGGGGCCAAATTTCACATTGATGCATTGATGTTTGCTTTGAAAGCCCTGCTCGGATACATTCAAGATCAAAATGACACAAAAATGCCACAACTCCAGTAAGTCAAAAGAAGTGGAAAATATAATATAAATGTCTATACTGAAAACCAAAAATCTCCAAAAGAAGGGAAGCAATGCAACATGATTCCCATGTGCCTGCATGCTGCAAGATGGCTAAGATGGTTATTGAAGATGTATGTCCTCAAAATAGGTTAAATTTGTGTTAACAAATATTACATCAGACAGTCAGACAGTCCAAAATAGCCTAAGACGCAACAGTGTACACATAAATTAATTTAATATCACTATCTCAATTCAATTTGATTTGATGCAACAATACTAAGAAAGGGGGAAAAATGATAAAAGACTGTCTCATTTTTAATAAAATCTAAAATATGAGCTGAGTTTGATGGACACTTTGGAAGGGAAAACTGACAACAGCCGTTATTTTTGGCATTAAAGAAGAACACCCCACTGACAAATTAGGTTTTATGAATAAATAAATAGATGTAATAGATAATGTATCCACTGCCATCCTAGGTTATGGACATTTTTGACTGCATTTTGTTTTCAAGATTCTGTGTTGCATTAACACTATTTCTTGAGGGCTCTGATCTCATCCACAGTTTGCAGTAGTTCTTGTCATACCAGCTCCAACAGTCTGTCAGTGCACAAGCTGAGTGCATGCTAAAACAAGGAGAGCACACCATCAGAGCATGCTTTTACTGCCAGGAAGCAAGAGGCCTTTGATCGCAATATCTAAAGCTGCACTTGTAAGGCAATTGTCATTGCTGCAGGTGATGAAAATCTGTAAAAACACAACTCACACCACCAGCGGCCTGTTGGTATAATATAGGTCAATGACTCCAATCTCTTTTAATATTTCTCTCTATGAAATCCTGATTCTGAGTTTAAAAGTAAACAAGCTAAAGATCAACACTTGTCAAGGCTTCCCTGTCGTTTGCACACACACACACACACACCTCCTACAGATTAAACTGAGATGCCATACAGCAAAGTAACCAGACTTATGACTAATAAGACTGACTAATAATGTCTGTCAATGTTTATTTTTACAGAAAAGACTTTTGAACAACAGAAAAACCACTTTCAAGTTCATTCAACAATATTAAATTGTCATTGTCATGACCAGTACATGACCAGCTTAAACCAGCTCATGACCAGCACATGACCAGCTTAAACCAGCTCATGACCAGCTAAGGACCAGCTCAAACCAGCAGCCATGCTTCAAAACATACCTAACCAGCATATGCTGGATTTTTCAACATGGAATGCTATGCTTCCAACTTTGTGGGAACAGTTTAGGGAAGGCCCGTTTCTATTCCAGCATGACAGTGCGCCAGTGCACAAAGTAAGGTCCATAAAGACATGGTTAATTGGATGAGTTTGGCGTGGAAGAACTTGACTGGCCCAGCCAGAACCGTGACCTCAACCCCATCAAACACCTTTGGGATGAACTAGAATGGAGATTGCGAGCCGTGGCAAAAATTCCCACTGAAACACTCAAAATCTTGTGGAAAGCCTTCCCAGAAACGTGGAAGCTTATAGCTGCAAAGGGGGACTAACTCCATGTTAATGTCTATGTATTTAGAATGCAATGTCATTAAAGTCCCTGTTGGTGTGATAATCAGGTGTCCTAATACTTCTGTCCATATAGTGTATTATTGTCAGGATCATGGACCTGTTTTGTTATGTTTTGCCCCGTTTCTGTTCCTGTGTTCCCTTATTTGGTCATGTTCCTGTCCTTGTTTAGTTAATTAGTCATTCTGTGCACCCGTGTTTGGTAATTGTCCTGTGTTTATAAGTTCTTGTCTGTGCATATCTCTTCTGTCGGGTCTACTAGTTGGATGTTGTGTGTTTCCGTTGTGGATTATCCCCTGTGATTCCTGGATTAAAGACTTTTGCTTGTAGGCCTACTCCACGTTTCTCTCTCGTTCCTCCCACAGCGAATCGTGACAGTTATATTTTATGCCAAATTCTTCGCATGTTTTGATCCACCAATTCTGATAGGAATTAAAAGATGCCAAAATCTCCACAAGTGTTTTTGTAGAAATGGATGCTTCATCCACACAAATAGTATTTTTTAGGTTATTATGAGTCTGAATAAAACGGTCTAAAACAGCTCTTTTTTTTTTTTAGGATGCATGAAAGTGTTGTCTCCAAAAATTTGCTTGTGAATGGTAATTTCAGAAAATTTCTAGGTGAGAAATGCATTTGTTTGCCTTTAGAAGCTTTCATATTGCAGATGTGGCTCATTTTACAAATGAGAAGCTGACCAAGCTGGGCCTGTGGACTAATTTCTGCAGCCAAGTTTTGCTTTCCCGTAGACGTCTACATCAGATGTCCCAACCCTTTGCTTCTTCTCTTAAGCACTTACATCAATGCGCACATCTACTGGATTCAGAAAGCTCAGCAATTTAAACAGCAGGCTCTCTGAGGTGGCATTACTTTGGGCTTCAGTACAGAAAAAGTGCCTCTTTTCTGGGACATGAAAACGCTTCTACAGCTATTTTGAAAGAAGTTTACTTGAGTAGTTTACTAGGGGTCAATCACATTGTCCTTCCCTTCAGTTTACGAGTCCTAAGATGGGAAAGCAGAATAATAATAGTATCCAAGCATAGCAAAAGTTCAGTCCTGCCCTGTCTGAACCAGTAATGAAGAGCAGAGACAAGATGCCTTAATTAAAGTGGGAGTAATTGAAATGAGGGTGAACCAGAAACAGTGCTTTAAAATGCTTCGTTTACACTTTTAAAAGAAGAGGTTGCTCTTTTATAATTACACAGTTAATGGATCTGAGATTATTAACATGCATATACCACCGAAGGGACCAGTATTTATAGTAAATAATAATGGCCTACGAAATACCATCTCTCACTTTTACATTCAGGAGGGAATGAGGGTGATAGACCCTGCTGCCTGAGGGTTACAGTTTCCAATCCCACATCTGTCATATTTGTCATCCATTCAATGCTGACGTGCTTTGATTACCTGTGTACACAGGTAACAGCTGAGGCTGAATGGAAATTAAATGTTGGCCAGTTCCACGTACAAGGCCTGGGTCATGATCCAACCACAGTTGGGACAGAGACGCTTGGCTTTCACACTGTGTTGGATGAATGTGTCCATATTTAGGAAAGCAAACTTATTCTTGCTTTAGGAAAGGCTTAATGAAACACGTTAAAAAGCAAAGATGAATTGTTAAAGGGATAGTTCACCTAAAAATGAAATTTACCCCATGTCTTACTCACCCTCAAGCCAGGTGTATGATTTTCTTCTTTCAGATAAATACAGTCGGAGTTATATTAAAAAATGTCCTGGCTCTTCCAAGCTTTATGATGGCAGTGTTGAGAAGCCCCAAAAAGTGCATCTGTCCATCATAAAAAGTACTCCACATGGGTTAATAAAGGCCTCCTGAGTGGAATCGATGCATTTGTGTAAGAATAATATCCATATTTAAAACTTTATAAACCATAATCTCTAGCTTCCGCTTACCGTCATAAGCACATTAACGAGAGAGTGATATTCCAGTGGATAACATAGGACATAGATGTAGCATATGCTCCGGTGAGAATATGCTAGTCTTGTGAGAACCAAATTTTGTTTACAGGAGTCTCCTGAAAAAAAAAAACAGTCTCCTCTTGGCTTATATCGAAATACTTTTAATTTTGGGGTGAATTATCCCTTTAACTGTGAAACTTTCTGTTCATTATGTCCTGGGATTTTATTTCTAACTAAAACAAGTGACTAAGTGATATGATGTAATCAGGGGAAAAAAATTAACTTTCAGTTAATTAATGAAATCTGTTTGGGAATAATTTACAAATGGATTGTTATGTATTCTAATGTTAGAAATTTTCAGGGGGAAAACAAAAAGGCTTTTCCCCCAGTTTTAAAATGCACCAAACTAGCATGATAACTATGTAAAATGACAGCAATGCCCTTTTCTGATTCACTGTTGTTCTCAATTCCACATTTTTTAAACATGTTTTACATCAGCACACTCTTCATGTCATAGAAATTGGTTACAGAAGCATACATATGTGAGAGGCTAGAAGGTCTAGAGTGCTGTTGATTGTAATGGTGAGAGTAAGGGTTCTTTAGTTGACCATATGGTTCTTAAAATATATATATTTTTTTTATCTTAATTTACATCGTAGGCTCTTCAGATGCTTTAAAGCACCAAAATCATTTTTAGTGTAGATGGTTATCTAAAAGCAACAACAACAACAGAGATTAAAAGTTATTTGGTGAAAAGTTCTTCGAATTTTCTAGTTTTGATGCTGCAGTGTTACCCTAGCTACCCTAACAGTCATCTGGGATTTGACCCAGTACTGGCCCTCATTTACTAAAGAAAGGCTCTGAGCTCGTTCTAATAATTCTGGCAACACTGTACAACCCTCAATTAACAAGCATAGCTTGTGACAAAAGGACACACAATGACTGCCTCTGAGCGTCCACATGTGGTACTACCATTTCACAGCAAGCAATTAGCACATGCCCTAAGCTAATTAATAATAAGGATGGGGTGAGACCAAGTACATCTTACTGCTAAACTACCTTCCATCTGCCTTGGTGTCAGTTTCAAACAGTCTGAAAATCTATTACGTACTTGATCTTCTTTCTGGGTTATTGCAATGGGTTTTTTCCTACATGATATACAAGAAAAGAAAAGATATACAAGAAAAGAAAACAAATGAAAGAAAATAGAAATAGAAATTAAGAGATCAAGTGTAAATGAATCAAAACCCACAATGTATAAGACATCAAATGGAGTTTGATATAGGCAAATGTTTTCTATATATTGCACATTTTTAAATAATGGATAACCAAAATGCTTTTAATGATCACATTCATGTACAAAATGTACATTTTTGCATTGTTCAATACAAAAGTTTATGTAAATTGTTTGTAAAAACCACTAGTTTTAATGTGAAAATTAAGTAAATAGTTCAACCATTCTTACACAAATTACCGCAATTACCTGTTGATGAAAAAAAGCATAAGAATTGTGGTTTAAATTATCTCACCATGAATTACAACATAATTAATAAAAAAGGAAATAGAAGTTTAATGCCAACTTAAAAATTGCTTAAAGTGTAAATTGTGTAGTGCCTTAAATCTAAAGTATAAAATGGATGAGCTCTCATTTTTCGTTTTTATCTCTGTAGTGTATATTACTCAGCAAAGATCGAGCAGTCTGCGCCTTTCAATTCAATGTATATCTGATACTGTCTGTGCTGATAAGGTGTGACAGACTTTTGGCTCCACACCTGAATCAAACCTGACAGTGTGCCAAGACTCAAACAGCTCTATATTTCTTTGTGAAGAATATTGCACTGTCTCCTATGCACCAATACAGTAGTCAGTGTGTTGACTCATACTTCATTGTCTTTTCACAACTGCAGGCTCAATTTCTCTAAACGTCTTATTTAAAGTTTATACTTTAAATTGCAACTGCAAAAAAAGTCCCTAAACCAAACCTCTTTTTCTGCTGAAAATCATGAATCACTTAATCATGCCATGGTTGGCTCTAAACGTCTTATTTAAAGTTTATACTTTAAATTGCAACTGCAAGAAAAGTCCCTAAACCAAACCTCTTTTTCTGCTGAAAATCATGAATCACTTAATCATGCCATGGTTGGTAAACTGTAATACAAGTAATACGATGACCTCATCACCTGATTCTCATTCGTTTAATGGACATTAACTCCACAGCCACCATTATTCACCATTACAGTCATCAGTCAAATTCAATATATCCCAATAGTCCTATTGCAAGCATTTATCGCCCATCTCCTATAGTGTTCTGACTTTGCCCGACACACCACACCGTCACTCTGCTCTTCAAAAGACTATTCACTTGATTAGCTACCATTTCTGAACTGAGGTTCAGGAACAAAAACCACAGACATAATGGTAAACAGCACCTTCAGCCACCAGCCTAGAGCTGTTACCACAATTTACCCTTACTTTGTTCAGTGTAAATTAATAACAAATCACAGAAGCAGTGTTGCTCAAAGGCTTCAGCAAGTGAACAGAGGGCTACATCAGTGATACTGAATGCAAAGCCTATTAATGTGAGCATCATAGCTAACTACATCTCCACTTTTGCCGTTGAGATGCACTGTGTTTGTTCAAGAAATTGGTTAATTTCACAAGGGCAATTCTCAGCACATACTTTAACAAGCTAGAAGTTTGAGCTGCAGTCTGCAGTGTTGTTATCATTAACTAAAACTATCAAAATAAATTTTTAGTAACTCAATTAGAAACTAAATAAAATCAAATATAAATATTATATGAAAAAGTTACATTTAAATGCAAATTATAAAAGTTTCCTTGGCAACAAACTGAAATAAAATGTGACCCAGGACCACAAAACTAGTCATAAGGGTCAATTTTGAGATCCATATATCATCTGAAAGCTGAATAAATAAGCTTTCCATTGATGTGTGGTTTGTTAGGATAGGACAGGATATTTGGCTGAGATACAACTATTCGAAAATCTGGAATCTGAGGGTGCAAAACAAATCTAAATATTGAGAAAATCGCCTTTAAAGTTGTCCAAATGAAGTTCTTAGCAATGCATATTACTAATCAAAAATTATTGATATATTTACAGTAGGACATTTAAAAAATATCTTCATGGAACATAATCTTACTGATTTTTGTTTAACGCAGCAAGGTACACGTAGCAAGGTTTTTTTTTAATTATATAATAAATAAAAAGAAAACAAATAGATAGAATACAAAAAGATTAGAGAAGCTAGTGTTGTTGTTTTGTTTTTTGTAAGAAAACAAGCAGTTAGTAAATGAATAGAGTGCAAGTCTAAAAGGGCAAGTTTTTTATTTTTTTTTTATACTTAAGACTGGTTTTGTGGTCCAGGGTCACATACAAGTTTAAGTTTGAAGTAAATAGCAAAATAAATACAACAGAGATTAAAACACATTAAAGGTACATAGAAAACAAATAAAAATGACAAAATCACATAATAAAATTTGTAAAACTTAATCTAAAATTAAAATGAAAAGTAAAAAAAAAAAAAAGCTAAATCAAAATCTTAATAAATACCATAATATTATATAAAATCAATAACATGGGCAGTCCATTAATCTATGTTTTCTAACATTAATTTGCTTACAACATATGCTTGTGTCATTTGGAAAGCAATGAATAATTTACGATATTTTTGGCACAAAAATGTTTTAGTTATTATACTCAATTTGCTTGCTATTTCCCTCTCACATTTCAGCCTAGTTTTCATTGGTAGAAATTTCAAAATGGTGTATTGTGTGACAAAAGTGAATACATGATTTGCCGTGAATATTTTGTGCTTGGTGTTTGACAAGAAGCACGATTATTTTCAACAAAATACATCATGGATAAACAACATCCATGGCCATGACATGCTGCAGAAAGATGTATATGGTTGTTTTTGTGCTCCTGCATGGCCTGAAGGAACAACAGCTGCGCTGGAATTTGGGTCTTCAAACTCTTATGACGCATGCAGACTATCAGCATGAATTATGCATTATACAGTATTTCAATGCTACGTCCAACACAAGGACAGAGATGGTCCCATGTGCAAACCGTACCTCTATATGTAGAAGCTCATGTCTATCTCAATCTGCTCACATATCACGCCTCATATGGATCCATTAAATAGCAATGAGCCATTTGTATATCACTATCCTCCAGCAATATGAATGTTAGAGAGCAGTTTATGACTCAAAGGAAGGTGATTGTAGTTTCAGCTGGCATGCTGAAGCTAAATGTCTTTAAATTTGCACATTAGATAATATTACACTATAGTACTTTATGTTTCAATAGCATGAGAGAATGAAAACTGCATCAGACCAACTGGCAAAGCAAGCAGCACGCCTGGAGCAAAAAAACAACAACTAATCAA
>NW_015541005.1:1281995-1282931 GCF_001515605.1 Sinocyclocheilus anshuiensis | reverse complement strand
AAAGCAAGCAGCACGCCTGGAGCAAAAAAACAACTGATTCTAGCATTTGTGCTAGAATTTGATGTTGTAGTTTTGCTATTGGCCTTTCATACCTCTCATATAGATCATGCAACACACGTGTAATAATAGCAGATCAGTGCTGTGCTGCGGCAAAGGCTGATATTAGGTGAGATGGTGTCAGTTTTTAACGGTACTGTGACTCCAGGCTTTGAATTAAAGCTGGCAGATGCTGTAATTAGCATTGCATTGTGCTTCAAAAACCTTCTGCTCAGCTCAGCAAATTTCACTGTGTTTTCCTTGTACTCACTCCCCTCGTATTGTGCTAGACACAGAGCCCATGCTGCTATTCTCTCACGGCTGTGATCCCGTTTCTAAAGCATTCTGCTGCTTAAACCCTGAAGAATAAGACTGAATTCAAGCTAATCTGATTTGCTATTCCTGAAGCTGGGTTCATATCAGTCCAACAGCTGTTTCATTGTTTGGCAGCGCACTGGGAAAGAACGACTGCTAGCTGAAGGGATTCTGGCGCTCACGAGTGTGTCTTGCACGTCATTCACATTTCATGTTGTTTCGTGTCAGATGTGATGCTTTAGTGCCTTTCATTCATTTTCTGTGTCTGGTCTCTTTATTTACCTACAGAGGCTTGATTTCAGAAGCAGCAACTGAATGAGTAACATTCTCATATGAAACACTTACTTTCATTATTCTATGGGTTGGTAAACACATTATGGTTAGTAAACAAGCAGATGGTATTTAATGTATTCAAAAATACATTAAAAAAGCAAATTATACATACAATGATTTGAATATGCCTCTTCAATGATCAACATGCTCCTTACTGCTCTAATTTCTTTTTTATAGGGCCATTATGTCAAAACGTCACTATAAAATTGCCCTGATATCATACTGGAAAAAAATAATATTATATTATATTTT
>NW_015541005.1:1279862-1281916 GCF_001515605.1 Sinocyclocheilus anshuiensis | reverse complement strand
TTTTATTTTATTTTATTTTATTTTATTTTATTTTATTTTATGCAGAATACAACATTTGTGCAACCAATATGGGAAATTGTACCTTGAAAATATTTTATACACTACTGTTGAAACTGTATTTTACTGTATTTATTTATTTATTTATTCAATACAGTAATACTTTTTCAGCAAGGATGCATTCATTTTTTTAAAGCCAGACTTTAAAAAAAATGATATTTCATTTTTATTCATCACTTTATTCATCAAAGAATCCTGCAAAATGGAACATTGTGTCGACAAAAATGAGGTGAACAATGTTCAGTATTCAGTGATGTCAAAATAAATAAATGAAAATCTTATTGCAGCTTTTGCTTGATGGTTACACCAAATGAGCCATTAAATTGAAACTTTTCCTGAAAATGGCTTAAAAGCTTGAAACCAACCTGAGTACAAAGAGTATGTTTCTAAGAACTTTGCACACTCTTACACGTAACTGACCCAAACACATTAAGAGTTGGAGTCAGGGGCTCGGCTGATCTCTGCAATAAAGAATAATGTTCTTGCCTGTGTGTTCTCCCCTGATATTTCTAACGGAGCGCTGCTGAAGTGCTTTTGAAGGTAGAGAGCGTGAGTTGAATTCTGAAACAGGGCTGTCTAAAAAGCTGCTCAACACAAAAAGTGCCACACTCAATAGGTCTCAATGAAACATGAGCAAAACAAATTTTTCGGTGAAAATCACTCACAAAATTGCTCTTGCGTGAATTGTTGCATTTTACTTAATGCAGCAATTTATGTAAGAATGGTTTTACGAACGATTTAGGCAGAAATCCGTTCTGCTCATGTTTCATGAATGAGGCCCATTGTTACACAAGAAAGTAGACTGTCAGCCCTCTGAGATTGTTTTCAATGTACAAAATAACAGTTTTTCAGAAAAAAATAATATAATTTTGGTCTGTTTCTCACATAAAACCATCTTGTGACTCATACACTCTCAGATAAAAAGGTACAAAATCTGTCACTGGGGCGGTACCTTTTCAAAAGGCACACCTTTGTACCTAAACAGTCCATATTGGTACCTTAAAGGTACATATTAGTACCTTAAGTGTACATATTATAACCTAAAAGGTACAAAAGTGCACCTTTTGAAAAGGTACTGCCCCAGTGACAGCTTTTGTAACTTTTTTTCTGAGAGTGTATGGGACTCTTTTATGATCATTTTCTGTGTCCTTTGTTCATTGCAATAGCTTGAAAAAGTAGCAACCAGTACATTTAACAAAATATATCCTTTTTGTGTTCTACAGAAGAGTGAAAGTCATACAGATTTGGAACTACATGAGAGTGCGGAAATTAAATTTTTGGATGAAGTATCCCTTTAAGCAATTTTGCCTTCATGATTCCATCAGAATGAAATGTATTAGAGTTTTCATAGATTTTTTGGGTTAACTCACTGTCCTTCACTAAAAATAGAAATAGCACATAGGTTTGCATCACTGATTCTGTAACTGTGCGCCTATAGGTTACCTCATTAAGAAAACGTGTTTTTTATTACTTGATTAGAATACAGGTTGGTAGTCTCACACCAGATCTACTCAAGCAGGTACAGAACGACACTAAAAATAGATATTTTGAAAGGCTGAACCTTTAGGTAACGAGGTTACTGCTGCATGGGATAGTTGGTAAAACTTCCAGTGAATGATATTTTAAGGCTCGTATATCATCTATGCCTCATTGCACCAATTTCCCTGTCAGTGGTCTGTTAAATCAACACCTGCTTTTCTAATTGAGAACTTCAGAGCCATATTCACCACCATTACAGCTAATAACTCAAGAAAACACTTAATACAGAAGACACTGCAGCCAACACAGACTTATTTGTGCAAAAAATGTCTCACTAGAGGACACAGCAACCCCTCGATTATGTGAGCTTGTGTACATAAGAGTCATATAGAATTTTAAGATCACATTTTGAAGTGAATCATTAAAGGCCCTCTAACAAGGAAATTCTCCCAGTGTGATTCTCTGATCTTTATGAGTTTTCGCTGTAATTGGATGGGCCAAAAAAAAAAATAAAAAAT
>NW_015541005.1:1260704-1279852 GCF_001515605.1 Sinocyclocheilus anshuiensis | reverse complement strand
CAATAGCAGCATATCAATTAGTTAAACTGAAAGCTGTGAAATTAGCTGAACTGAAAAATTAACATTAATGAAATTAATAAAAACATCAAAAAAGAATGATTTCTGAAGGATCATGTGACATTGACGACTGGAGTAATGATGCTGAAAATCCAGCTTTGCTATCATATGAATAAATAGCATTTTAAAATATATTAGAATAGAAAACATTTTAAACTGTAATAATTTTTCTGTTTTTACTGTATTTCCTATTAAATAGACATGAACTTCCTTGTACACATTTGCTAGACATCAGTATACCCGCTAATATGCTGACTTTTTCTTCTCATTGGGTCAAAAAACAAAAAACAAATCACAATTAGAAAGAATGGATGGAATTCCTAATGAAGGTTGATTGCACCCTCAGTGAAACTCTGTGGGCACCTTAAACAGAGGCCAAGATTTATTAGTTTTCGCTTTAATTGGATGGGCCAAAAAAAAAAATAAAAAATCCACCACCACCCTGGAGATAATGAGAACTGCAACAACAAACATCACATGTGAAGCCTCATCAGCAAGTCTTCTAGTTCTCCTGAAAAATATTTGGAGTCACTGAAGGTCCTGGATTTTGCTGTTCGCAAGCAATTCATTGTTTTTTCATGCCGTTAATAGATATGCAAGTTTGGCTTCTTTTATATGCTTTATAATGAACAATTCAAGAGCCAGAATTGCAAAAAACAAATCACAATTAGAAAGAATGGATGGGATTCCTAATGAAGGTTGATTGCACCCTCAGTGAAACTCTGTGGGCACCTTAAACAGAGGCCAAGAATGTGCTCCCTGTCCTCTCCACCAGCCGCCCTGATTGACTTCAGCTAAGCATCAGTCTGAATCATTTTAGAAAAGTGTCCACACTGGTGGACAGGACAAAATTCGAAAACACTGCATCACATCTGCAGCCTTAACAGGCCTCAAGTCAACTCAAGCCGAAAGGTCTCTTAATCTTATATTTTCCTTTTGACTAAATACAAAGTAAACTGGATGACAAAGGTGTAATCCTAATGCATTTTTCATCAGCTCCACTATGAACTGAAGTGGAAAATTAACAAAACAACAAAAAGCATTTAGAGTCAGAACAAAAATAACCTCATTCATATGCATTTCATATTAATACACACGCCATTACATCGCAAATCCTCTCCTTCCAACTGTACAGCTCTGATTATCTTCATTATTCCCAGAGCTACAGAATACAGCTAATATCTCCAGAACACACTGAGCTTTGCTTACAAGATTTTCCATGCAAGGTACAAAAATGCATCCACATATTTCAAAATTCTGAATTACTTGTTAATTAATTACTTATTTAATTTTAGCATTATCTCACTTGCTCACCAATTGGTCCTCTTCAGTGAATGTGTGCCATCAGAATAAGAGCCCAAACAGTTTATTAAAAACATCACAACACAGTTTCACTTATAAACAGTGATCTGCACAAATGTCTCTCCAGATTCAGACAAAACAACTCATTGGAGAAAACTATATTATGGATAGAGGACTCATATTTTAGCCCACTTATTATTTATTATGGATAGAGGATTCATATTTTAGCTCACGACTTTTGCCCAGATATTTTTCCTAATTTACTGTTTGAGTTGACAGATTTTTATAGAAAATTGCGTAGTGTATCCACCTTTTTCTTGCCGTAAAATTGGGTGCGGCCATTTGTAAATTCTATGGGTCTAGTTTCCTGTCTCATCCGCGTCCAGCTATTTTTATCTGTACAGATCCGATCCTTTTGCAGCTTGATATTGAAAATGGGTGTGTCTTACCATATTATTTTAATGTATTATCTTAATTATGAACACACCGGTTTGTAGTGCGAACAGTTTTACCGTTTACTGCACGTTGTTATTCTTCTCGTTACTTCCCTATAGCGGCTAATGAACCGGAAGTCTCACCCATAGGCTTACTTCCGTGTCTCTGATTTTTTAGCTTCAGACTATGATCCCATCAATCAAACATGTTTGATATTTTAAGCCTATTTTAGAACACATATTGTTTTCAACACTGCGTGAGTTTGTTGTGATCGGAATAACTTTAAAGTCTGGTAGTGTATGACCCTCAGTCGTACATAGTAGTGTGTTGGAGTAGGGTTGAATCTAAAGTCTGCAGGACTCCGGCCCTCCAGGAATTCAGTTTGACATCCCTGTCTTGGAGTCTCTACTAATGAGCTGATGACCTGAATCAGGTGTGTTTGATTAAGGAGACATGCAAAACGCGCAGTGTTGGGGTGCCTCCAGGACCAGGGTTGGGAACCACTGGTTTAGTGTATGATGCCAAGTTTTTCCTTTGTGATTGTATACAAAGTTGGTAAGTGTATGATGCCTAGCAAAATACGTAAAGTCACAGAGGAAAAACTGACCGTCATACACTAATAAAGGACTGAGGATTATACACTACCAGACTTTAAAGTTGTTCCAATAACAACAAACTCACTCAGAAACATGTGCCTTAACGCTAGGAGGTGCATGACAAATGAAAACAGTATGTGTTCTAAAATCAGCTGAAAATATCAAACATGTTATATCCTCCGACTGGATGGAATCAAAGTCTGAAACTAAAAATGTCGGATCCAAATGTATCCAAATGTCGGAGACAGCGGAAAGGCGGCTTATGATCCTCAGTCGTTTAGTTTATTCTCTGTGCCTGTTTACAAAGTTGGTAAGTGTATGATGCCCAGCATTTTTAAACCTTTAAAATCAATTTCAAAAGCCATGTAATGTATGGACCTTTACTGATGGGTTTGTTTATTATTGCAAACACTTCACAAGACGATAATGAATGAACTGGAGTCATAACAATTGCTTGTGGATTATTGTAATGTTTTAAAAATTTCTCCAACTCTGTTCTGATGAAGCAGCCTGAGTGTGAGTAAAATTTAAGCGAATTTTCCTTTTCCTTTTAATCCCTTGGGATATACTAGCACTGCGGGAAAATAAACTGTTACTCAAGTGACTTTTTGAAAAACCTCCCACATGTATTTTAAAGTCTGCTGGATGGTAAATAGACTAGGAATTAGCTTTGCATGATGTTAATTCCCGAAAAGAAACATCACATGTCTGTCAACTTCAAATATTTAAATATCTGTCAACGTCTATTTCAAAAGAAATATTGAAATGCAAATGTATTTCTCTTTTAAATGCATCTTTTATATACAAATATTCATGTTAGACATGCAATGAAGTAAATTAAGGAGTTGCTTAAAGCGTTTCGTACTGCCACTGCCAGGCCCTTGTGAATGTGGTTAATGTCTGTAAATTACAGAGGAGTGGGCAGTAGTTATCTGTCAGCCATTCCACACAGGAAGAATAAATCCAATACATTTCAGACAGATGGGTGTTAAGGTTGTGCCATACTTCTACATTGTGTTGCTGATGTAAATACAGGCAATAGTAACGTGTGGACAGCACAGGGTAATTACAGCTTCACCTCGTAGAATATGGGGTGATTACAGCTGTCACCTTGCAAACTGTGAATGGTTCATTAACAAATACAAATTTGACAATGGAAATTGTGAGCTGCAACCATTAATTACAGTGTTACTTCATACTTTTTCCAGTAGTTGAATTTCAATGCTTGTACACCTACACTGAAATTAAAAGAAGGGGGAATGGAGCTCTTTACTTCTGTTTACTTAAAGTCGAATAAAGGCTGCTGATGATTCATTCTCACTGCATCTTTAGTACTAAGAAAAACAGGCGGCAAAACTGGAAAAGTTAATGTATTAAGGAACTATTTTGGATTAATCTGTTCATCATGTTTCGTGGTGTTCACCATGTTTGGGTGCAAACTCCTGAAAATACCGCAACACTGTCAGATACAAAAAAATAAATAAAAAATAAAAACAATAATGCACCAAATGTATTAAATATAGACACATACCATTCACTTCAAATAATAAATGAACTGAATGATGGTTTCAGAATGATGTCAAGTATTAAATGCAGCAGAGTTTGTATTTTTCTGATAATTATCTTACTTAAAATTAAAGGGAAACATTTCCATCGCAAACATTTTCCATAATTGTGTGATGGAGTTGACATAACATGGTGTTTATGCAACAAATATAAGCATTTAACTATAAGCATAACATCTTTAAATAAATAAATATATAAAATCTGAGAGTTGTGACAATTATGATGTGAATTATTTTGAAAGACATAATATTTTTATAATTAAAATATATACCACTTCTTTCTGTGTAATATATAATAAAGACACATTACTTCTTTTTTCTTATAACAGTTTTTTTCAGTCTTTCTACTTTCAAATTTCATGTTTAATTCAATGTGTTACTTGCCATTTCTTTGTAAATAATTGTGAAATTTACTAGCAATTTTTAAATGAAATTTGTTTCTATTTGTTTTTTTACAATCTGCTAGGGGAAGAGAGTGAAAAGAATATTCTTAAAATGTTGATAAAATAATTTCAAAGCAGAAATGTTGTTATTTAGTAATAATAATAATAATAATAATAATAATGGCCCGTAAAAGTTTGCCCCATGTCTCAAGAATCACTGTCCTGTTCTTTTCTTTAGTTTCCTTTTGTCTTTTTCCACTTTCTACTCCTTCTGCACATGGCAAATTAAAAAGAGAGCAGGTGGCAAACCACTTACAGCCAGCAAGTCGCCCTAAACTTGTCTCAATCAGCATCCCTGGTTCTAAGTCTTAAAGAGCGCAGATCCCTTTCGTGTCTCTGAATTATTGAACCGCATCTTCAAGTGAAGCATTTCCCCCTGGAGCATGTGGGGTTTGAAGATGAAAGGCATGTAAATGACAGCATGCCATTTCTTTGTAAATAATTGTGAAATTTACTAGCAATTTTTAAATGAAATTTGTTTCTATTTGTTTTTTTACAATCTGCTAGGGGAAGAGAGTGAAAAGAATATTCTTAAAATGTTGATAAAATAATTTCAAAGCAGAAATGTTGTTATTTAGTAATAATAATAATAATAATAATAATAATGGCCCGTAAAAGTTTGCCCCATGTCTCAAGAATCACTGTCCTGTTCTTTTCTTTAGTTTCCTTTTGTCTTTTTCCACTTTCTACTCCTTCTGCACACGGCAAATTAAAAAGAGAGCAGGTGGCAAACCACTTACAGCCAGCAAGTCGCCCTAAACTTGTCTCAATCAGCATCCCTGGTTCTAAGTCTTAAAGAGCGCAGATCCCTTTTGTGTCTCTGAATTATTGAACCGCATCTTCAAGTGAAGCATTTCCCCCTGGAGCATGTGGGGTTTGAAGATGAAAGGCATGTAAATGACAGCAGCTCCGAAACCAGGACAGACGCGTTCCTCCGCGAGCTTCAACGAGCTGCTGGAACCGCTCAGTAAACCGCCGTGTTTTCTGTATTCTGTGTCCATGTCTAATGTCTCTCATGTTTTTGCTGACTGTTACAGGAAATCATGGTTAGTCAACATCTTATCAGATTCAGGCTGGAAAATGATCTGTGAAACCTCTGCCATGTTTTTCTCCCTGATAGGGGGGATTCGTTTCAGTAGGCAGAATCTCTTGTCCTTTGAAGCAGCACATATGCTCACGATAGAGGAAATATGAACTATTCTACAGCTGAGAGCTCATACTATCTAACCTATTATACACCTGTTACCAGCACCAGCCCAGTCCTTTACTATCTCTTCTAAGCAGGAGGAGAAAAACTTCCAGTCGACATCAAAAAGTAAAATCAATGCATGTAGAGAACGTTTAAGCCAAGAAGTTAGTTCATGTTCATGAAGTTAGTATCCTTCGAGACCGACTTATTTACATCTAGAAATATAGATGTCATGTACATCTTAAGCCAATAGGGATACACAAATATTAAAATTATGCCAATACCAATACATTACCGTTATCATAATCATATAATATTTTGTCTAAATAAAAAAATTATAATAAAATTTAAAAAATACATTTATATATAAAAAATAATATATATAGACAAAATATTAGAGTAGCAAAATAGCTAAAATGAATCATTGTAAATGTGAATTTAGGCATCGCAAGATGATAAATGTACAGTATGAAAGGTGGATGTTCAATTTTGAGATTTAACAGTGTTAAATTAGTTATTAGATTTACTTTAAATGAGCTTTAGATCATGGAAAAGGTTATCCAAATATAAAAATAAAAAATTAGCATGCACATTTAAATATCCAATGTCAACCAAAACCGATAATTTAAAAAACATGGTCAATAACCAATGTTGTACCAATATACTCTGAATTCCTAAAAATAATATTCATTTTGAAATTACACTCTTACTTTCCTCTCAAATTCTCTTAATATGTTTTAAACTCAATAGGCAAATATAATAGAAGCTGTATCCCTTTTAGTTAATCTATTATTTCCCCCCAGTATATGCACCCTTTAACCCAATACCACTATACAACCTACTACCTTAAAACCAGCATATAAATCAACCGTGGGGGCGTAAAGAAAACTGAAAACAGGGAGAGCAAATGTCAACTAAATGTCACCAAAAACACTGGACTATACAAATCTTCATCTTATAACAGAGATATGAGCCAACATGTGAGAAGCACAGCAAAAGTCATGTTAGATAATCTAGAGATACAAGTACAGCTTTATAGCTACACTCACAGAATATTAAAACACTGCGAAGCTTGGCCTTTGGGTGGCTGGCTGAAAGAATAAAAAATATGTCTGAAGGAGCGGTTAAAAGAAAAAACATTATAACTGATGATTCATTTTCTGTCAAGAAATAAGAATTTTAGCCAGCAAATATTTACTCGCTTTTCTCTAAAACTCATTTGATTTGGTTTCAGATCATTAGGCATCACATTATGGTGCTTTGGAAGGCAAACTGACACCAGTATCCTTAGAAGATCCCTTCATACAAAACGCCACCTGTTACTGATTGAGGCAACAGAACATATGGTCACTTTTGAACAACCATCAATGGAAAAAGATATTTGTTTTAGTCTACAAGATGGTGTAGTTCCAGCGTCTACCAGCAGGGGTTTACTGGGCCATGCCAACCAACCCTGACACATTAAACCATATAGAACAAATCTCTATTTAATCATAACCAAGTCAGCAACCTTAGACCCAGATCTTTAAATACTTAGCAATGATTTACAATACTATATTAAACAAGTATTCTTCAAGAAGAAACTTAATGCCTCTTTAAAATTACTTCATTTTTTTTTTCAGTAAAGCTTGCTGAGCGCAAGCTGCCATCTTGAACTTTCAAAAGTGCATGGCGTTTACACCAATCTTGCTTAACAAAGCCTGAAAGAACCACATGGTTAGCCAACCTTTATGCCCATGTATGTTTATGCTATAGCTTTACTTGTCATAATTTCAGTGTGAAACCTGCATGTAGCTGGATATGTATGATTACATAGGGTGACCATACGTGCCATTTTCCCAGGACGCGTCCTGGGAAAATGGCACGTATGGTCACCCTATGATTACACATGATATATGATCAGCGTAAATGTGGGTTCAGTTGCAGAGCTCTCTTGCCTCCAAACCGCAGCCAGAGGATCTTCACATAACTAATGCTGTTTGGCATTAATGGAATGTTTAATTAATCAGAGACCGTAGAGCGTGGATAAGTAAAGGTTGCCATTTGTCTAAAACGCTGTTGACAGGATATCCCACTCCCTTATAAACCTCTGGTGACATCTAACCTCCGCCACCATTAGCAAGGCTTTAGTGTTGCATCAACCGTCAGGGCCAAACACAGTCAAACACATGTGGTAGTGAAAGAAGAGAGATGATCATCCTGACACATAGTCTAATGTGCATTCTAATGGCAGATATTATACACAAGGGCTCTTAAACTAACAGCCTGCAGGTTTATATTGCTCACAAACAGCACTTTCTATTCACTAAATCTGACAGAATACAAATGATTTAAGCAGTTTTTGGTTCTAGACTTCAGGTTTTGTTCAATAAAAAATGATCCTTTATTGCAAAATATTGTGGGGATGAATAGGTCTATAGTGCATGTTAAATGTTTTTGGCGAGTTTAGTATGCAATGCTGTTCATTTGTGCTGCTTTACGTCGTGAGACAGACCGTAAAATCAATGCTGTCGACATAAGGAGTGCCTGTCGGTTGACAGACGCGCTGCTCAGTTATTCAAGCCACTTTATTTTGCCTGAATGACTTACATAAAAAAATGTTTAATTTACATATATCATATGTTAATTGATTGCTATTACCTTTTAGCCTATAATTACATTTCTTACCTTTATTTTATAACCAGATTGCGTTTCTAGTCGCTTGATAAAACTACCTGAACTCCAAAAAGGCCTGTCCATCCATTAATAATAAAAATCGAAACCATAATGGCTGCTAAAATAACTGTACAGATGATTCACAGTGTAACAAAGCTGATAATATTTTTTTTATTAAATAAATTCAAACACTGTTCTTAGATACTCAATACAGAATTAGTCCCATAGGCCTACGTTTTTACTCCATTACCAATAACAAACCATTTTAGTCCCATCCCTAAGTAGGGCTCAAAGTATTACTCCAAATAAAAATAAAAATTTAAAAAAATATTTATCTTACAAGTCCGTTGTTATCTTATCCTAGAATTCCCCATCTTGTGTCCAAATAATCCATAAAAAAAGATATGTTAATAAATCCCATGTGACAGATGAAATTACATTCCCATTTTTGTCCATATAGATTGGAAAACACATCCAACAGTGTCCTAAAGCCCTGTTTCCTCCTGTCAAATAATCTTAATTAAAAGTCCCCTGCACTTCCAGTTAAAAACATTGTGGAACACTATATGCTAGAATGGCAACTTAATTCTTAATCATTTTGTCTAACTGATATCTATGTACCTTCAAAGTATGGCAGTGTCAAAATGGTTGTAAAAACACTGTTTTTGTTTGTTATTACAGTTTTTTTTCAATTGCTTAAGCACAATTTTGAAAACAGGGCCCGGTTTTTCAAACCCCTTCACACAATTAGCACAACACTACACCAAAGTAGCACAACACCTCAGATCATTTGCAAAATGGAACACTTTTGTCAAAACTATTCAATGTCTTATAAAAACCTTATTTTGTTGTCATAACATAAACACAGCCATCATATGGTCTGATTCTGTTTGAATCAGTTAAACACTCCTGTGCTCAACCTAAAACACTTTTAGCATTTACACAGAGAAAGTGTACAAATAAATTCACCAACACCACATGACACCAATTGTGCAGACTAATAAAAATATTTATTTCTTTTCATGTACTCAGGTCAGTCAATACTGAACATTTCAACAAAACATTCATAACAAAACATTTTCCAGTTTTCATACAGTATTACTGAATGTACCATTGTACTGTAAGCTTACTGTAATACTGTAACAAATTACATATCCAGTTCAGTACACAATAAAAAAAAATAGAAACCTAAACATCTCTCCGCCTAGCTGGATCTGGCCACAGGGCCTCGTCAACATCACAGGCTATATTTTCATTTGCAAGGCAACGTGGGAATCCACCCTTGTATGGATGCGGCTTCAATTTGATCATATGCTTCCTCCATAGCTTAAATGAGGGCCATCTGGACATAGGGCCGGAGATCATAAACCTTCCACCGCCATGCTGAGAAGAACTCCTCGATGGGGTTTAGGAAGGGGGAGTATGGTGGAAGGTATTGAACTGTAAATTGTGGGTGTTGATGCGGGGTTCCCTTTGTTGTCGTCCTTGCAGAAAAGGGGGTTTCCCGCGGTTGCTGATTGGCTGGAAGTTCAGTCTCTGGAAGCCAGTGGTTGGGCGTTGGCTGACGACGCGGAGTTGTGGTCCGGTTAAAGTTTTAGACGGCACTCGAGGTAGGACTCGGAGAGGCGGCGTTAGGCAACTTGACTCAGAACACGATACTCTCGGTTTCTCACCTGTGCTCTTGACGAAATGTCCGAACTATTGATGCCACCGTGTACCTGCTTAGGTTAGGCTGTACTCTCAGTCCAGCCTTCCTCAGTGTTAGTCCGTGGTTTATTACGTGGTCCACAATTGTAGCATTCCAAAAGCGAATTTTGTTACACAGATTTGGTTGTCTTCTTTGTGCATGTCGTGGCTGTGTTTAACCAATTGGTTCATGGGTGTGTTCATTTGAAACCCTTTGCTTTGAAATTGCAAGGAAATTACATCATGATAAATTTCTATGTCAAAAAGTGTGTTTAGTGTTTTGCAGATCACTGTGTGTAATGTTTTGCAAAAAGTGTGAAGCTGACAATGTGCTTACAGTTGTGCAAATCTAGGCCGGTGTTTTGCTCCTTGAGTGTAAGGTTTTGCTAATTGTGGGAAAGTTTTAATTTTAGTGTGTAAGCAATTGAAAAAAACTGTAACTACCTCATCCCCTGGTGGTGAACAACACTTGTCTACTAAACCCCAGCAGTTTGAGACCCTTGTTAACAAATTCTCATTTTCAGTCCAACAAGTCTGGGAGAGTAACTGGCAGGATATTTCATGAATAGGCCTTTCTTTAAAATATGGCATATATTATTTGAGGTCTAAGAGACCAGGATGTTAAAATTCATTCAACGTTCTCACATAAGCTTTTTCTGCATCTTCAGCTGTTTTTGAATTGATAGACTGAGCCAATCTTTAATAGCTGCACTCTTTCTTTAGTCACATAATAACTTGAAAGGAAAGGTAGAGGCTATTAGCCCTGAGAGGTCTGTTAGCCACAGCACTGCAGCGAATAGCTAAAAATTTCCTGAATCATCATTTACAGCCATTTACCACACACAAAAGATTACTTTGGAAACTTTCATTTAATTTTATAAACCATAGGAGGTCATTCAGTGTAAACAAACTGAATTCAGTAACTCTATTATCAGGTTCCATATTAAACAAAAGGAGATGTAAAACCTCTATCAGTTTCCCTATTTAACTTCGGGGGACTGTGTGTGTGTGTGTGTGTGTGTGTGTGTGTGTGTGTGTGTGAAACCATAAAAACTCCTGTGTGTCCCCTCCACCCACTACAGTAATCTGAGTGTCTTTCAGTATTGTTGCCAAATGGCACTTAATGTTAAATAATAATGAAGAAAAAAACGTTTACATAATTTACATTTATTCATTCAGATGCATTGTTCGAGAAACAATAAACAATTAAAAAATTAGGAGACGCCAACAACATTAGCAGTAAAGTTATATATATAAAAAAAGTTCATTAAAAAGCCTCTGTGAAAAGCATATTTAGTTAGTTAGTTAGTTAGTTAGTTAGTTAGTCAGTCAGTCACATTTCTTGTGGTATAGTAAAAATAGCTTTATTTAAAAATTAATCATTCACATTTTACAAATAAAGATTAGCTATTTTTACCAAGACGTAAGGTGTCGGCCACTTTCAATTATTATTATTATTATTATTATTATTATTATTATTATTAATAATAATAATAATAATACATTTTTACAAATTTTATTGATATGTTAACTATTGAATATTAGGATTTTAACTGAAAATACTGAACTGACTTTATTGTCAGCAGTCCAACAAAATTCTGTAATTTTCTTCATTGCAAAATGTTAAAAAATTTTATTGAAAACATTTAACTTAAAAATGCAAGCATTCTTTCAATCAGACTTTAAGTAGGAGATTAATGTTCCATCATCTCTCTCACTCTCTCTTTCTAATCATGTTATATGATACTTGAAAATGTGCTGTAGGCTTTGTCTGTCATGCGATTACAGTTTCTAGAAGACCACAGACTGTGAATGTTCACATGACCCCATCTTTAGAATGAGGCTACTTCACTTTGCAACCAGAAGCACGAGCCGGGTTCACTGAAATGGAAGGAATGGGCATTTCTCTTATGCCATCCAGAGTCTTTGATGTGTGTCGTCCCCTCCACCTCTGAATCCTCTCAGGGAGATGTGGAGCTTTCTCTCACCCTCACACTGCCTTTCCCTGCTGAGTACAGATAAGACCACCCAAATAAACAGCAAAGCATTGGAGTGTGTGGATGCATAAGTTATTCATTTTTGAAACACCCTTCATATTTTCAGTTACATCATCTATTTATAGACTTATCCGATTTGAGAAAAATTATAAATGAAGCCTTTTGTCCTTGTTTAGTAATATGTGCTTATGAAATGTAATTTGTTTTATTCAACAACTAGGTGTAGTCCTCGAGTTTGACTCACTCCCAGTCTCAGTGAATTTTACAGTGACATTTTCTGGAGATTACATTGTTACACCAGTAGGTGGCGATGCCGATGAATTACTGTCTTTATGAGTTATGAATCGTTCCCTCAACCGTTTCACTCAAAAAATTATTCGTTCAAGAACAAACAAGAGACTGCTATCTCCCAGCTAGCTTTCATATTTCATGCCCTTAAAGTATGTACTGTTTTTGTCAAGAATAAGTTGATACTTTTGAGTGTAGCTGAAGAGTATAGGCAAGCTTTGGGACATACTGCCTTGTCATAAAATTGTGTTCTGCTAACCATCGGTCTCACAAATATTCACCATTTTGTAGTTGGCTTTATTCATGTTTGTAGTTCTGAGCCAAATCCTCCAAAATCTACCAGAAATTGTAGACAAAAAATTGGGGGACTTTTGGCTTAATTTTTCAACACACTATATTTTGGGATGCACATATTCGAATTTCATATACTATTTAGGATGGATAGTTTGCACATTGGGAGGCAAGGCTAGTTACTAAGTCATCCACTCAATTGAACGCTATATGTGTGTGCCATCAGGTAATGAAAAGTTCTACACACCCTTATGGGCTTCATGCCCACTTGAACACTTGGGCCAAATACAGGAAATACGTTATGTAAGCGGACAAGTGGTCAAGTGCAAAGACCTCAAGTGTGGGTATTTGGAAAGGCCCCATGAGTGAGTCACTGAATCATTCACTCAACCGATTCATTCAAAAAAGATCCATGATGTTGCATTCTGCTTTGACTTCATTTGAAACTAGTTGGTGGTGCAAAAATAGACAACGTAATTGGCGATATTGTGCGTAAAATGTAAGTTACACAATATTAAGTTACTGTTTATTGAGCTGTTATGCACGCAAAATCATATTCGAATATCAGCACGGCTGTGAATGATGGTTAAGAGAAGCTTGTATTAGTCTAAACTTAGGCTTTTATTTCCATAGGGTTTGATCTCTTATTTGCCTTGATGAGATTATCTGATTTTCCTTTAGAAGTTGCTGCCTGGATCAATGCCCTGATTGACATGTCTACACTTGGGAAAGTGAACCGTACCCCTGGCACTGTTGCCTGTGATTACCCCATCTGCAAGCCTCTAAATCAGAGATCAGTCCTGGTAACCCCTATAAAGAGAAGGCCAGAAGAAATAATGAGAAGATTATACGTCAGAGGTGCTTCAGAGACCCAATCAGGCAATTCAGATCACTCCTGAAGATGACAAATGAGGTCTTAACCCCAGCTGAAGCGAATGGACCCCTGGGTTTTTTTGAATAGCAGAGCAAATATGTAAAGAGTAATGCGTGGGCCACAACTCAATTAAATGCCTATCATCAATTTTCTCCAGCAGCTCTAAATGTTGTTTGATGCACAGAGTTGCTGTGAATACAAAGAGAGGGAGAATAACGCCAATCAACAGGTCAACTGGCTTTATTACGTTAATGGGATTTGAGTGATTATATTTTGTATTTAAATATTGTATTGTATATAATATTACATATTTACATATACAGTGTTTGCTTTGTAAAATATTTTGAATATTAAAATGATCCCTGCCATTACCAAAGTAAATGAATTTATAATATATTTATTTTATTTTGGGATTTATTTAATTATTTACCCATGGTAGTTAGTTCTACAATGATTCCAGGTGAATCTCTTCCATGTGAGTATTTAAAATATTAATTCTCTCCAAACGTTTTGGAGAGACAGACCCGAGGCTTCTTGAAGCTGTAAAAGTAAAATCAGCACTGTTAATGAGAAACTATAAAGGGATTATGAATTTTGTAGCTGTTAAATGGCCTACTACTCTTTGAGAGGACTAATACAAACAGTTTTTTGTCTTCACTGTGTGCATTTATGATAGTTTTGTGAGTCACTGCGAAATAGATAAAAACAAAAGAGCTGATTTAAAATAAGAACATGTGGCCTTGTATACCTGAAAACAACACAGCCATTGATACACATCAAAGAGCAGTCTGAAATAATGATTCCTAATGGACCATGGACTAGTGAATAGTTTTATGCACATTATGTATTCTACAGTGCTTTGTTTCATCTCTTGCACTCTTTGGTCAGCTCCTCAAGAGTTCAGTCTTTGCATTGTTTCTTGCGTCATTCCTACTCTGCAGCAATTTTCATGTCCCCATCACATACTGCTGTTCAAAGGTTTGGAGTCAGTAAGATTTTTCAATGTTTTTGAAAGAGGTCTTCATTTATTCGATCAAAAGCACAGTAAAACAGTAATACTCTGGAATAAAAAAAACGATTTGTTATTTATGTAAATGTATTTTATTCCTGTGATGGCAAAGCTGAATTTTCAGCGTCATTACTCCACACTCTTAAAAATAAAGGTGCTTCACGATGCCATAGAAGAACCTTTTTGTCTAAAAGGTTACATAAAGAACCTTTAACATCTGAAGAACCTTTCTGTTTCAGAAAAGGTTCTTTGTGGCGAAAGAAGGTTCTTCAGATTACAAAAAGGTAAGAAAGAGATGGTTCTTTAAAGAACCTTTGACTGAATGGTTCTTTGTGGAACCAAAAATGGTTCTTCTATGGCATCGCTTGAAGAATCTTTTGAAGCACCTTTATTTTTAAGAGTGCAGTGTCTCATCCTTCAGAAATCATTCTAATATGCTGATTTGCTGCTTAGGAAATATTTATCATTATCAATGTTGAAAAAGTAGTATTTTTGTGGAAACAGTGATACTTTATTCTCAGGATTCTCTGATAAGGAGAACATTCAAACGTCACATTATAAATGTCTTTGCTGTCACTTTTGATTATTTAATGCATACCTGCTGAATATAGTATTCATTTATTTCTTCACAGTATTAATTGAACATGGATGAATTTGAAATATCTTCACTCCTTTGGTTTAAGCCTAAATTAAAAATGGCCAATTAAAGGAATAATTAACCCAAAAATGAACATCATTTACTCACCCCCATGTCGTTTCCAAACCTGTATTATGTTGAACACAAAAGAAGATACTTTACAGAAATACACCACAGAAGACATATTTATTTTTTTAAGAGTTACAGAGTTCAAAAGGTTCTGCATGACAGGAATGACCCTCTTGTCTAGTCTAGTGAGGAGCAGCAGGCCGGTGGAAGGCCAGCAGACCTTACAGTCACTGGCATGAGGTTTGCCCTTGGCAGATGGCACTCTGTTCGCTCTCATCCTGAGCTCTGGCAGCCGACACTTTCCCTGAGGTTGTTGTGAAATGGCATGACATGTCCCTTCTCTTCACTCTTCACTATCCCAAATACCCATCATCATCAGGTCTCAGCTCAGTCATTCTCCACTCACAGTACTGCAGTCCAGCCAGAGAGTACAGGTTGCTTGCTCACTAATCTGTCCAGATGATGATAGATTAGTGATCGGAAGACAGCCGTGTCGTTGACGGTCCCTAGAGACCGGGCTTGTTAAGGACATGTAGAGGACAGTCTGTTTCCCCTCTGCTAGCACATCCATGGAAAATCTGAAATGGCAGCACAGCTGATGTGCATTTCTAATTTGATATTAAGCAAATAATTATACATAGGAGAGTGAGGGTGCACTTTGACTTTCAGAAAACTCTCAAGCCTTGAGCTAATCAAGAGCGTGTGGAGAAAAAAAAAATAAACCGAATGCACAAAAGAGGCATGTGGGTTTGTCTGCCTCTCACAGACTAGAAACGGGGTCATTTTATCCACTGCCTATTTTTGAAACCTTACAATTCACACGCTTCACAAATAATTAATGTATATAGACAGTGATGCTAGCATGAAGCTAATTAAAATTATTTTTAACACTTGAGAGTTTGTTTAAAAATGTGTGCACTTCATAATGAGACTAGAAACTAGCTTAATGAGTCAAGGTACTGCTTGGCTGTAAAGAGTGTTTCTCTTGTCATGTTCACATTATTCAAAGGACTTTGCTCCCGTTTCATTATATTAAGTACAGTGATGACTATTATGAACTCCACAACTGAGATCATTCAAAAAGTTTACCTCTGTGAAGTCATTTTTAAAAAAGAATGATTTGACATCACATATCTTCGGCTGCTACTGTGCTTGTGAAACAGCCAATTATTCTCCAGCTTTGTTTAAAGGTGATGTTTCACAAAAGTGTCAGCCAAATGAGTAGCCTATAGGTCTACAGAAATACAAGATATACAAATAGTAACACAAACCAGAATCTGAAGAAACTGAGCATTTTTATGAAAGCGTCTGCGTTACTGAATGAATCTTTTGAGCAGTGCCGGGCTCGTTACACAAAAACATGTAATGTATTACTCATTACTAGTTACTCCTTTCAAAAGTAATATGTGACCCTGGACCACAAAACCAAAAAAAGGCACAAGTAGCACGGGTATATTTGTAGCAATAGCCAACAATACATTGTATGGGTCAAAATTATCAATTTTTCTTTTATGCCAAAAATCTTTAAGATATTACTGTAAGTAAAGATTGTTCCATGAAGATATTTTGTAAATTTCCACCCACAAATATATCAAAACTTAATTTTTGATTAGTAATATGCATTGCTAAGAACTTAATTTGGACAACTTTAAAGGCGATTTTCTCAATATTTAGATTTTTTTGCACCCTCAGATTCCAGATTTTCAAATAGATGTATCTCAGCAAAATATTGCCATATTCTAACAAACCATACATCAATGGGAAGCTTATTTATTCAGCTTTCAGATGCTGTATAAATCCCAATAAAAAAATATGACTGGTTTTGTGGTCCAGGGTCACATATTATTACTGTACTTATTACTTTCTGGCAACAGTAATTAGTTACACTACTATATTACTTTTCTTTCACGCCCCACATAAGATGTAATTGCATATCTTCCCCATAAAATTCTTCTAAAATGTTACTAACAATATGTTTCTGCCTATCTATCTATCTATCTATCTATCTATGGCTTTTTTAACCATTTAATTTCAATCCATTGGTACTTTAGGAATTACTTTACTTCATCTAAATTGTTGAGCTAGGTAGAAAAATGTGAATATAGGGATTTGCATATTCCCTAGAGGTCTTTCTCTGTCTTTCTCGTTTTAAGTCTTGGCTGGGAGTGGTGTGTTTATAAGCTTGTGTGTGTGTGAACGTGAAAGTGCACCACTGCCACCTACAGAACACACGGCTCTTCCAGCAGCCGACAAGACAGACTCACTCCCTTTGGGCCTTATTAAAGCCTTATTTCCACCCATGAGAGGCAGATAAACCCCAGTTCAGTTTCCCCCCGTAATTATACTTTTGTTGATTTCTTCAAAAAGATAAAGACGGAGGCCGGGAAAAGGGCAGGAAACTTTCTTAGTGGTTTGCCTTATTGATTGAGATGCTGAAAGCCGATGGGCCATTTTATTGGTCTGGGAGGTTCAAACGAGGGTATTATGTCATGCCTTTTAAATCTTTCTAATAAAATATTAATTAAAAGAGGGAGGTTCACAAGGTATTATTCAGCAACCCTTCCGTTGTGAGAATGAACGAACGAGTGTGTGGGAACGATTCGTCTCATTACCTGCTATAGATGGACTATGACAGCAGTGATAAAGAGTTCACTTCACTCCATAATTAGAGGCACAGAAGCTGAAGCAAGACTGCATTGATTTCAAGAAGATGTGCGAATCGCTTTTATGAGACATTCCGCAATGTGATTAAAAGACTGTTTTTTAAATGCCAGTTACCTGGTTCATCCTCACTGTATCTCCATCTATTTTAGTACAACGGTATAATACAGCCCATCTCTGTGTTACTATTACAAATATCCTGCACAGGACTCCAGGCCATAAACACACAGCTATGAATCCTCATTAAAGCAGTAAAGCTGCTGCTCCAATGAGATTTACCTTCCAGTTACCTAATTTCATGACTCAGCGTATAGTGTACCTCAGAGTAAACTTTAGCTGCTTGTTAGCCCATAGTAGAAGACAGCACTTCACTGGCTATTTAATTCATGTCCCTTTTCAACTAAATGGGCTTGTTGAGTGAATAACTCGAATTTACTTTTATATAATAGTTTGGACGACTCTTCCACTCGTGATTCTAATATTTTCTGCTAAGGTTGATCGATATAATGCTATAAATGTGTATTGGAAACGTGGATTTATTGCTACAGATGAATGGCTAAAGCCAGGGGCATCAAGAACCTCATTTCTGAAGTGGCACCAGTTGCAATTGTGGCTGACTTCTTTCCATCAGGCTATAAGATGTGACCACAAGAAGAAAAACCTTTTTAGAAACATAGTCATTCATCTCTTAAGTGGATGGTGACTGAAGTGACTGTGATGAATCCCTGACAGTAACATGTTATTCTTTTGGCATTCTAGTGTTTTGTTTTGCATTCAAATCCAATCTGACAAATATATTTTAATTTAATAAATCAAGCAAATTGCATCACAGTTACAGTAGTATATATTTTTGTTATATGGCAAACAGCAACTCTGATATAAAAATAGTATATGAAATATGTATGAAATCTAAATATTTTGGATAATTCTAACTTTTTTCAATTATTATAAAAGTTTTTTATTAACAATTTTGTTTGTTTTGTTTTGATAAATTGCATTTAAAATCCATTATGCTCATAAATCTGAGGCGACGAGCCAGCTATAAGGCTCAGCTCTAATAAAACATATCACACACCGTATATATATATATATATATATATAAAGATCAGGGAATTTCTGCAATCAAACATATCAGTCACTCAATCCACCCGTATTCATACCGCATCTTTCTGAAAAATAATGATCCAAATGTTTTTTTTTCCTTGTCTCTGTACTGATGCAGCTGCAAGTAATTGGCATCACTCATCAAAGTCTTTGTCATTGATGTATAAACCCGGACACATCCAGGACATATTGAGAGTGATCAGTTCCTTCATTACCTATATACCTTCCCATAAAACTGGCAGACATAATCTGAAAAAAGGGGGGTCTAGAGATGATTAAACAAATATTCC
>NW_015541005.1:1249297-1260639 GCF_001515605.1 Sinocyclocheilus anshuiensis | reverse complement strand
CATACATACATTAATTATATTTTAATTAATTACTTGGTTACACTTTATTTTAAGGTCCAATTCTCACTATTAACAATCCATTAACTACGAATTTTGCCTCAATAAACTAATTTGCTGCTTATGAATAGTTAGTAAGGTAGTTGTTAAGTTTAGGTATTGGGCAGGATTAGGGATATGCTCATGCAAAATTCTGAAAAGCAAACAAACTCATCTACATCTTGGATGGCCTGAAGGTGAGTAAATGTTCAGCAAATGTTCATTTTGGGTGAATTAAAAGCCCTTTAAAGGCCACAGTGCTTACAGTATTTATCAGGTGGAAATGAAATCATAATTTCGAATGAACAAATAATCCTCATTATATTGTTTTATATATACACACATATATATAAATATATATATAGGTGTTGGGCAGGATTAGGGATGTAGAATATGGTCATGCAGAATATGTGCGGTATACGTACTAATAAAGAACCAATATGTTATTAATTGGCATGCTAATAAGCAAGTAGTTAATAGTGAAAATTGGTCCCTATACTAAAGTGTTACCAATTACTTTTTAACGTTACTTTTTTTTTTCAACCACTCCACCAGATAACATTTTTATTCATTTCACAATAAAAAGTAAAATAAAAAAAGTGATTTTTGCTTTAAATCTGTATGTGAAAATGAGCTGCTAAGCCCTATTGTGAAGAATAAAAATGTTAGGGTTTAGCATTCATGCTAAATAGTTCAGCAAGAGAGTTTTGCACAAAGCTCACCCATCCACACATGATAAACAGAGCATGACTAAAAGCAATCACCTTCCTCATTCAGATCCCTTTGTCAGACGAGTGACTGCGAGCGTGTTTTCAGCTGAATGTGATGTCACGTCTCGTCTCATCTGTACACATCTCTTTCAATCTCTACATGCAAACACAAGTTCCTTGGCCACTTTCAATGACTCTCTGTGAGAGTGGCTGGCAAGGAGCCACAGCAACACCAGCACCTAATACGGTAACTATTACATTTTCATGAGATACAAATGTTTTCCTCCATGTGCTAAGCTTGCTGTACTGCCTCCTGCAGAAGCTGACAAAATTGTGCAGTGTACCAGACAGGGCACCCCTTCCATAACCTCTCTCGTGTGGGAATGCTTTTGTTTGTTGGTGCAGAAGGGAAAACAGGCAGGTCTGAACTGCTGCAGTATGTCAGCTGGATAAATACATACTTTTTACCTGTCAGACAATATGACAATTGATAGATAGATAGATAGATAGATAGATAGATAGATAGATAGAATTTAATTTTATCAAATGGCTACTTTATAATTACTATAGTTAATATTAATAAAAATAATAAATTGATGATAAATGTGATGCCCTCTGTTGGCTCATTTGTCTTATCAACATCATATCATATTTGCAAATGCTGTCTATAAAGCCCTGAATGAGATCTGACCCTGCATGCAGAGAACAAGTTGTTTTGAGTGATATAACAGTGAATTGGTCAGCCATGATGGCATCTATGACCAGTCAGGGTTCTGGAAAACACAAATGAAAGACATGCACTGATGTGACTTGACTATGAATGCAGATAGCTGCAGTGCCGCTGGGCTTTAACCAAACTCCAGTACACATGCCATTACATAATTGGTGTATAAATGTTTTATAAATAATTATATTAAAATATATTTTAATAATTTATAATAATATATTATAGTATAATTGCTGAATTGTTTTGCTTGGCTGGCAGTTAAGAAACAGGATGTTAGCCAGACCATGTTTACAACATAACAAACAAAGAAAATGCACAGAGGATCTATGTGGACGCAATAAAATGTCAGCTGGGGAAAACATCCAAAGTCAGCTTCCTACTCACTTCATGTTCTCATATACCCTCCTCTGTTCTTACTAACATTTGCCTAATAAAAGACCACCCCTGTCATTACAAACAAGCAATTGCTATTTGTTTGACCTCAGAAAACGTCTCCTCTTTGACAATAGCAGCTCTCTTTGGGTCTGTGGTTGGGGCTTTCATTTTACACTGACGGACCCTCTAGTATTGTAATCATACATAATGATACAAGAAACGCTGAGACCGAGGAAGTGCAGTGTATGAAAATTGCTTTGAGAAGATCTCCTTTTCTCTTAACAACCCACGAGAATAAATATATTTACGCTTTTCTCCTCTCCAGGGAAATAAGAGGGCTTTAACGTATCCTATAATGTCTGATGTGGGATGGATGCATGCTGCTAATAACGTCTTAATCTTTATAAAGTCCTAAACCAATACTATGTGTTTTATAGTGGTATCTTATGTGTTGCAATGTTCTCATAATGAATCACTGTTGGTAATGAAATGTTTGATTTATCATTATATGAGAAAAGCAGACTAAACAAACAAAGGCTTGACAGAAGTCAACGATTAATCAATCATTTCATGTTACCAGTCTGCATGTACAGTAATAAAGTAGCACAAATATTGTTTTCAACAGAGTCACATATTATGTTTTCCTCAGACTGTCTGACTTTAAAAATCAGGAGAGTGCAAAGAATAAGATATTATATAAAAATACAGAATTAAATACGCATATTTAGTTTACTGGACAGCCATTTTAGCCTCTTAAGTGTGACTATTGTTTGTCTTTTCATTTTATTAAACATAAGGAGTGCATTTCAAGGTCAAGTGTACAATTCTTTTAAATTTTTAAAATATGCATTATTTTTTAAAAATATATTAATAGTTTTATTCAGCAAGGATGCATTAAATTGATCAAAAACGATATTACAATCTTTATTAAAGGGATTCGTAGGGGGGATATGGAGTGTAAAATTTCGCTTTATGCGGACGATTTATTATTGTATTTATCAGATCCCTTGCCGGTTCTCTAAATTATTGAATGTTTTGGAGAGATTCAGCAAGATATCCGGCTACAAAATAAACCTCCAAAAAAGTGAGTTAATACCAATCAATGCAGCTGCTGCTCGTATTTCTTTCTATTCGATTCCTTTTAAAGTTACCATAAAAAAGATTAAATATTTGGGAATCTGGGCTACACGCAATTACAAGGATCTATATAAAGCTAATTTTCTGCCCTTGATAGAAGGTCTGAAACAGGAAATCAAACGCTGGGATTTGCTGCCCCTCTCTTTAAGTGGAAGAATTAATACTATTAAGATGAATGTATTGCCTAAGTTCCTATATTTATTTCAAAATCTTCCTATTTTTCTAACTAAACGTTTTTTCAACTCCATAGAGAAGCCTATGTCAGCATTTATCTGGAACAACAAAAATCCTCGGATTCGGAAAAGTGTATTACAAAAGCCCCGCGCCTTAGGCGGCATGGCACTTCCCAATTTTATGCTTTATTACTGGGCGGCTAATATGAAAGGATTGACTTACTGGATGAGGGACAGTGATATCCCTTGCGCCCCTAAATGGCTTAGTTTGGAGAAAACCTCCTGTAAATCTGTTTCCCTATCTTCTTTAATGTGCTCTGAACTTCCAATGCTTAAACCTGCCTCTCACTACTCCTCGAATCCTATGGTGATACAATCACTAAAAATTTGGAATCAATTTAGAAAGTAATTTGCTCTCCGTAGTCTCTCTTTATGTGCCCCATTAAGCAATAACTGCATGTTTACTCCTTCAATATTAGATAAAGCCTTTGATGTTTGGTCTAAAAGTGAGGTTTGTACATTTCAAGATCTTTATATAAACAAAATTTTTGTATCTTTTGACGAACTGGTTTATTGATTTAAGATTCCTAGGTCCCATTTCTTTAGATACCTGCAAATACGAAATGATTTAAGATTCCTAGGTCCCATTTCTTTAGATACCTGCAAATATGAAATTTTTTTGTTTCGCATACTGATTGTTTTCCCTCATATCCTCCCACATCTCTATTAGACTCTATTTTTAAGGTAAGACAAGACTTAAAACAAACCATAGGTAAAATTTATAAGCTCCTCGATCAGCATAGCCTGGCAAATTTAGATATCTGAAGAATGAATGGGAGGAAGATTTGAATGAACAAATCCCAGAAACAATTTGGCAGAAAATCATTAAACATATCTACTCATCATCTATATGTCAACGTCATGTGGTTATACAATTCAAGGTGGTACACCGACTACATTGGTCAAAGGTTAGGTTATCTAGATTCAGACCAGAACTGGATCCTATTTGTGATAGGTGTAGACAGGCTCCTGCGTGCCTTGTACATATGTTTTGGACATGTCCAGCTTTGTATAACTTTTGGAAATCGATCTTTGATGCTTTCTCAGAAATGATAGAATTGCCAATAGATCCATCTCCTTTTATTGCTATATTTGGCATCACAGCACAGAACATGCGTCTAAGTGGTTATAATTGTAAAATGTTGGCCTTTTCCACTTTACTTGCCAGAAGATTAATATTGCTTAAATGGAAGGACCCTCTTCCCCCCACTTTTTCTCACTGGATTAAGGACGTCATGCAACATCTTAAACTGGAAAAAATAAGATACTCACTTCAAGGGTCTACCCAGAGATTCTATGCAATCTGGCAACCTTTTCTGTCATTTGTTGAAAAACTCAAGTAGGGAATACAGTCCCAAATTTGTATAACGCAGGGTTTTTTTTTTTTTTTATGTAATTGATACTTTTTGTCTGATGGGTAGTGGGGTGGGTGGAGTTGGGGTTTTGAATATATATTTTGTATTGTATTGTTTTGATCTTTTGTTTGTTCTTGCATATTATCAAATTTTAAATAAACAGACCTTGTTCAAAAAAAAAAAAAACGATATTACAAAGTTTTAGAATGATTATTATAATGATTTCTGAAGGATCATGTAACACTAAAGACCGGATTAATGGCTTCTGAAAATTCAGCTTTGCCAGCAAAGGAATAAATTACATTTTATGTAACATTAAAATAGAAAATATTTATTTTAAATTGTATAATATTTTAAAACAGAAAAAGAAAAGCCTGACACGGATAACTTTGCACTCTGTGAAACCATGCAATTAAGGTGTTTTTGGAGACAGAAGCCTGATGCTTGTGTCGTCCTTGGTTAGCTTCCGGCTTCGCTACCGTTCGGACGTTCTTGCTTACTGCTCTGCGCTTTGCTCCCTATTTCTGTACTTTTCTTGTATTTTTCTAAGATTTTTACTTCAGCAGATCAGCACAGTGCTCAAACAACACATTTTTGGCACAAACACTAAAACTGAAAACTCTTTGGGACTGGAATAAGACCACGAAAAAGAAGACTTTGCCTCCCACTGCCAGCAGCTTACATTCCGGAGAAGGGAAAACACAGCTGCCCACATTCAAACACTCGCACTCTTTTTGCTACTGTTGAGAGACTGACAAACCCCCCAAGTCAGATTCCCAGTGAAATGCTCTCCGACAGCAAATGCAATGAGTTTGCTTCCTTCTTTTCTGAGAAGATCAATAATATCAGGAAGGCAATTAGCACATCCCCAAGTTATGCAGAGGTCAGACAGATTCGACTCAATATCAAAAAGAATATACTATGTCTGCTTTTAAAGAAATTGATAGCAACATTTTGAAAGAAATAGTACAGCACCTTAAATCATCAACCTGCTATCTTGAACACTTCCCACATATATTTTCAAAAGGGTGCTTAACTTGTTTGGAAGCAGATCTCTTAGAAGTAGTGAACACCTCACTTCTTTCTGGGACTTTTCCAAACTCCCTGAAAACTGCAGTTGTTAAACCCGTTCTGAAAAAGAGCAATCTTGATAACACCATACTGAGCAACTATAGACCAATATCAAATCTTCCTTTTATAGGCAAGATTATAGAAAAGGTAGTCTTTAATCAGCTGAACAACTACTTAAACTCAAATGGATACCTGGACAATTTTCAATCTGGTTTCCGACCGCATCACAGCGCTCATTAAGATAATAAATGATATTCGCTTAAATTCTGATTCTGGCAAAATATCAGTGCTGGTACTACTAGATCTCAGTGCTGCGTTTGACACTGTCGACTGGAAAACTGGGTCGGGCTTTCTGGGATGGTAATCAAATAGTTCAGGTCATACTTAGAAGGGAGAGGTTATTATGTGACTATAGGAGAGCACAAGTCTAAGTGGACGTCCATAACATGCGGAGTCCCACAAGGCTGAATTCTTGCACCGCTCTTGTTTAGCCTGTATATGCTCCCACTAAGTCAAATAATGAGAAAGAACCAAATTGCCTATCACAGCTATGCTGATGATACCCAGATTTACCTAGCCTTATCGCCAAATGACTTCAGCCCCATTGACTCCCTCTGCCAATGCATTGATGAAATTAACAGTTGGATGTGCGAGAACTTTCTTCAGTTAAACAAGGAAAAAACTGAAGTCATTGCATTTGGAAACAAAGATGAAGTTCTCAAGGTGAATGCATACCTTGACTCTAGGGGTCTAACAACTAAAAATCAAGTCAGGAATCTTGGTGTGATTCTGGAGACAGACCTTAGTTTCAGTAGTCATGTCAAAGCAGTAACTAAATCAGCATACTATCATCTAAAAAACATTGCAAGAATTAGATGTTTTGTTTCCAGTCAAGACTTGGAGAAACTTGTTCATGCCTTTATCACCAGCAGGGTGGACTATTGTAATGGTCTCCTCACCGGCCTTCCCAAGAAGACCATTAGACAGCTGCAGCTCATCCAGAACGCTGCTGCCAGAATTCTGACTAGAACCAGAAAATCTAAGCATATCACACCAGTCCTCAGGTCCTTACACTGGCTTCCAGTTATATTTAGGATTGATTTTAAAGTACTTTTACTCGTTTATAAATCACTCAATGGCCTAGGACCTAAATACATAGCAGATATGTTCACTGAATATAAACCTAACAGACCACTCAGATCATTAGGATCAAGTCAGTTAGAATTACCAAGGGTTCACACAAAACAAGGGGAGTCCGCTTTTAGTTATTATGCCGCCCGCAGTTGGAATCAGCTTCCAGAAGAGATCAGATGTGCTAAAACATTAGTCACATTTAAATGCAGACTCAAAACTCATCTGTTTAGCTGTGCGTTTATTGAATGAGCACTGTGCAGTGTCCGAACTGATTTCACTATATTTTATGTATAATCATTTTCTATTCTTAACTGTTTTAAATTCATTTTAAACCTCTTAAAACAATTTTTAAATCATTTTCAAAGTTTTTAAATTCCTTGTTTTATTGTTGTGATAATTTTTTTTATTATTATTTTCTTTTCTTTTATGTAAAGCACTTTGAATTACCATTGTGTATGAAATGTGCTATATAAATAAACTTGCCTTGCCTTGCCTTGCCTTGCCTTGGTGATGAGCTGTATTTGCCCTCAGGGGAGCGGGAATTGAATACAAACACAAGGTCAAAGCTTTTATATTTTGCATCAAAGTATGGCTCAAAAAGAACTGAGGGTTCTTTGACCCACTTTGCTTTTGTTTAAAACACATTTCATTAGTACTGGAATCACCAAGGGAAAACATTCCCTTACTCACAAACTACACTCAAGACACGATTCCTGCATCTTAATAACCTCCTAATTTAATTCTGGGGCCTTGTTATCCAACCAAAATTTCAGTTGTGAATATGAAAATGACTCAGCATGGCAATGTGTCTCTCACTGTGTAGTTATCAGAGCGCTCTTCTGAGCCTTCATGCTCTGCAGGTCTTCCTGCGAGTGATGGCCTCTAGTCCATTAATTACCCCCACAGATAATTGGTGTTTCCAACACTCTTGCTGGAATGCAAAAATGTCGTCTCGCTTGGGTAATTTCTGCTGACTAATGGATACATACATTATTAACAATTCTGACCGATCCAGTGCTCTTCGCTTGGCCCTTGGGATGGACTCACTTTAGATATCATTCATTTTAAATGAAAGCAACTCTGTCCAATTAAGAAGATGTGTCGTTATATTTAAACCACCCTATGGGATCAAGCGGTCTGACACCATAACGACATGAAAACTTGAGCGAGACATCCGAGAAGCGCAATGACATCCTACTGGAAAAGGGAACAAAGTTTACATATTGTTTTAAAGGGATAGTTCACACAAAAATTTAAGTTCTGCCATCATTCATTCAGAATTTCGTACCAAAATGGTATAATTTTACTTCTTCCACGAAACATAAAATGTTTTGTAGTTGTTTTCTATACAACCACTGTGAATAGGTACTGAAAGGACACAAAATCAACAAAAAAATAAAAGCATATATAAGCTGCATACAATGACTTTGGTTCACAAACTTTGGTTTGTTTTTTGCTTGTCCAATATACAAACAATACTGGTTTGAACTAGGCTATCATATATTTGATATGCCAATACACATTCTTTTAGTTTAAAAGATTTATGACATTATATTTTTTTCTCTATATGATCATTTTTTTTATTCATAAGCCAGCATAAGATTTTAAATGGAATCCCATCTAATTTGAATGAATCTTATAACTTTGTAATAAACACAAACAAAAACCTAAGATTTCTTAAATATTATATAAACAATTCTTTAAAAATCCTAGTAATTATAGATGTTTATGTTAAGGTTATGTTTATTGCATAACTTGATTGCATAACTTGATTTTTTATGTATTTATTTATTTTGGCCTTTACCTCACCAAAATACCCCTTTTTTCTTCATTTTTGGTATTAAATTGCAATTATTCTCAAATTGTTGTATAATAAACAAAAACAAACAAACAGCATTTGACATTAAGCTTCATGCCTTTCTTCAACCAGTTGTTTTGCTGCAACCGGATCATTGAATCAGTGAACTGGATCATTCTGATTTGTGAATGATTCCTTTAGAATATTTTTGTGAAGCTTGTTCACCTTATTATTTAATGAGTTCTCTTTATGTAATGTGTTTTTCCAACACTCATAGACATGTTCTAAGTCTCAAAACATTACATGTCTCCAGCTGACTCTAGTATTGACTAGAATGGCAAAAATTGCTATGCATAATTTACATTCAGTGTGTTTTGTGCTCCCATCTACAGCTAGTAAAAATGCCCCCAAAACACCAAAAGAAACTAATAAGCACGATTTCTCTTCAATAAAAGCTTTTTAATAATAGAATTTCAATTTGATCTAAATTCCCTACCATGGGAGGTAATGCATTCATTCAATTTTTAAACCCATTACATAAGCTGCAATCTAACGAATCAATCATTTAGACACTTCGTATCGCAAACATCCACTTTCATTGGTTAAGACAAGCATTAAAAATGTTTTCCATTAGAGAGGGCATGCCCTCTACTCTAGAAAATATACTGGATTCTTTAGTAACAGCAATTTTAAAGGGCTACGCACCGATTGGGTTATACAGTATACAAGAAAATCCATTATTATATTGTAATGTTTCCCTGCAACCATACATAGCGATTTAGCTATTATATTATATTATATTATATTATATTATACAAAGAGGCAAAGAATGAGAGAGGAAGTACCACACAGACCCACAAATAATAATAATAAAAAAGTTCAATGTTTCAAGCCCTGTGCATCACTTTGTGCTCATAGATCAGCACCGAGGGCAGCATCCATAATTTATGGTCTGCAGACAAGGAAGTTCAAGGTGGAAAAGTGGTGTTGCATTTTTCATTAAATTCAGAGAGACAGTGAAAGAAAATAGAAGACTTGTCAAAGCCTGATGTCTGGAAATGGGGATTAATGCAGAAAAGCATGTGCTCTCCTCGGGTCCCCGGCGTTGTGCAGCTCTGCCAGCACTCCACTTTCAGGGCTCCTCTGCTCCCGTGACTGTATCCTCCTTTGTTGAGGAGTGATCATAATGAATGATTCAAATGGAATTAGGAATATATCCACGCCAGGCCTAATGCCAGCTTTGCGTCAGGCTGTGTTTGTTTCTGTTTTTTTTAAAGGTATTTATTACATCGAGTAGCAGAGGCATAACATTAAATTCTGTATTTGCCCACTGCTTTGTTTTCATGTCCCTTTATTTAGGGGTTTGAGCAATAAAGCTGTTGGAGCCCTATTGTTTTTGAAGGGAAGTTTTGCTGATTTTCAAATTTTATTATTCTATTCTTCTTTTTTTTTTTTTTATACAGCTATAAGTTTGTCCCTTTATGTTGAAAAGTCACCAGTTTTTACATGCAGATAATAATAGTCTCAAACTGACATGCAAATTTTAAATAAAAAGTCACTGGCCTCTGAAAAAAAAAATCTTGAACTGGATATGAGTAAAAAATGAGCTGATATCCCTTTACATATGCGGTTATTGATTTTGAATGTGCTTGCACCTCATCAGATAGTAATAATGATCATATGAGCAGCCTTCCAACGCAACCACACGCACAACAGAGCAAAAATACAGTTTCATGAACATCTCATATATGTCATGTGCACAGAACTTGATATATCTGAACTCATAACTCGACTGCAGGTCATTGTCACAATCTGGATCTATAGGAGCTGTGGAATGGGTAAGTTAAATGTGTCTTGTGGCCTGGTATTACATTCTTGTCAAACTCAGTTTATGGGCTTCATAAATTGTTCATGGTCAGTGTCTGATACATACAGAAGTCGCTCCTACTTCAGTGCTATAGAATAGGAGGAAGCCATTGTAATTCAGTACAGAAAGTCATATTTCATTTACACCCGCTCAGATGGAGAGGAGAAACAGCTGGTTCATCATACAATTCAAGAATAGGTCATAATGGACAAAGCATCAGATACAAAATAAAAGAGGTCAAGAGGCCACTAAAGTGTCATTTTATTACATTCTTGTCAAACTCAGTTTATGGGCTTCATAAATTGTTCATGGTCAGTGTCTGATACATACAGAAGTCGCTCCTACTTCAGTGCTATAGAATAGGAGGAAGCCATTGTAATTCAGTACAGAAAGTCATATTTCATTTACACCCGCTCAGATGGAGAGGAGAAACAGCTGGTTCATCATACAATTCAAGAATAGGTCATAATGGACAAAGCATCAGATACAAAATAAAAGAGGCCACTAAAGTGTCATTTTAAAAAATGGATTGAAAATGGTTAAAACAGCTTTTTTAGAAAAACAGGAAAGTTCTGTCATTTCAGATTTCCTTCACTGTGGCCCAGGTTGATGTACAGTAAGTGTAAATTCCTTTACAGACGTTTTTGAGCAACTTTATACTTTTAAGCTATAATACATATTTGTCTATATTTCACAAGAAACATAATTACTGAATTTACACAAATTATCCAAGTTTACATTAGATATATGTTAATATCTGTTTTTATTTTTCACTAGAGAAGGAAGGTTTTTCCAAGAAAAACTTATTTGAACTTAAGACAGTTAAGTCTTTAAGACATTGAACACATGTAAACAGTTTAAAGACAGTCTGGATTTATAAGCCTAAAAAATAATTATAT
>NW_015541005.1:1247569-1249209 GCF_001515605.1 Sinocyclocheilus anshuiensis | reverse complement strand
ATATAGGCTACTGTAAGATTTATGTCAATTTAATCCTGATAACCAGGGGTGCAAAAATGGGCTATGCGAAATCTGGGCATATGGGCCAATGACCAATAGCATAAAACACCAGATGGGAGTCGAATCATGCATATCCCTCTCAAAAGAGCTTTTTGTACCTCTAGGGGTGACCCACGAAGCTACTTTGATAACAATCACTATTGTTCCCATGTGCTAATGTATTTAATCCCATGCAGGTAGCAGGAACTGCAATTAGTGGATGAAAAGCATCTGCTAAATGACAATTAACGTCTGCCTTCTGTCCACAAAGCTGCTGCTGATTACCTGAATCAGACCAACTGTTGAGCAGACAGTCATAATGGTGCTAAATAACTAGTTACATTATATAGTCAACACTGGTGGGGTTTTTTTAACTGTTTTATAACACATTTCATATATGCTTATAAAAATGAAAGCGTTTTATTATGTTTGGAGAAAATGAATCACCGGCACATGGTCATGTGACCCATTCGTTATTGCTTTTTCACGGATGCTTCCCACAAGGTCATATTCTCCATTTCATATCCTAATAGCAGCACTGTCAGATAATTCACCCATAATTCGCAATACGGAGGCTTTGTGATGCAGTTGGACTGTAATGTGGTGTTTTATGCTTGACGTTGCTGCTATTTGCTATTAGTTTCCCCTCAGTTACCATTTAAATATCATGAACATATGTTATGATATAGCATAACGTTACTTCAAAAATACATTATATTCATTACCTTTCCAATTATGAGATATTTGAACCTGGACACTGGAGCTGGCTTAATAACATTGGATAGCCTTCTATCTGCTTGATGACTGGTGAGTATTTCGGGTTTTAGTCGCACAGCTGTGGTAACAGCGCCACCCAGTGTTGTGTTTTCCAGCTGCAGTTGATATAGTGACCTCCCCTTCAGCCAAACATCTGAGACCAATTCATCGTGGTTGCATCAGGTCATGCGGATATCTAAGGAAGAAAATGTCCTGTGCAGTGACATTCATACGGCTGAACAATATTATCATTTTAATACATTCTTGAAATACAGTAATGACCCTCCTACTTTCATGCAAATTATTAAAACTTCTTGAACTGTTTCCCTTGGAGACAAAGGTCAGCATGAACATAATCCTGTCACACAGCTCTGACTGCAATGGTATATTGATGTATTGAAGTTGTTACTTCCTCTTCAGTCACATACATACTGGTTATTGTTTCAGCTTTCACCTGAATTCATGAAGTTGTCTCTATCTACCTATCTATCTATCTATCTATCTATCTGTCTATCTGTCTGTCTGTCTGTCTGTCTGTCTGTCTATCTGTATGTTTGTCTGTATGTTAGTTCAAATCCTTGAATTTGCACCATGACAACACAGATACTTTGCATAAAAAGGGTACAAAACATGGCCTTTTTTAAACTTTTTTTTTAACTAATAATCAGTTAAAAGAGTTCTTTTCTATTTAGTTATGTGCAACCCATAAGGCAAATGTTTCATTTCAGTTGATAAATAAAATGTTGTTTGCAGTTAAAATAAGTTAAATAATAGTAAAACTACACCAGAATGGGTAAGAGAATCCGTGTATCATTCGATCATTCGTTTTTTTATTTAATATTGAA
>NW_015541005.1:1243687-1247486 GCF_001515605.1 Sinocyclocheilus anshuiensis | reverse complement strand
GGAAAAAAAAAAAAAAAAACGAAAAAGGAGCCGTTTTCTCATTTTCTACTTTCAATATCAAATCAAAAAACTAATGATCGAATGATACACGGATTTAAGAGGAATGCAATTTTTAAGCTTTCATTCAGCGGGGGCTTGATAATTTAAAATTATTTTTTTAATAAGCTTTTTAAAAAATTCATAAAAATACAGAAACACAGGTTCAGTGTTGAGCTTTTGAATGCACTCAACACTACAATTTGTATAAAAATTGAATAAGATTAAGATCAAAATGTTAAGGAATGGACTTTTTAAAATATAGCCTATTGTTATATTAACTTATATTTAAAAAAATAATTCCTAATAAATAGTAAAATAGCACAATGAAACATTTAGCTGAATTTCAGCTTTTGCTGAAGTTCATTTAATAATGCATTTTTGTTTAGTGCATATTTTCATTTTCTTCACAAAAATTAGGTTTGGAATTTTTTTTTTCCTGTTAGTATATTAATTACCACAAGAGGGCAGCTGAGCATCAGTTACTGAAGCACTTCACAGTAAACACTGTCTATGCCCATGACAAAAGTCACAAGAATCATAGTGATTTGAAATATTTTTCATCTATGCATAAGTGTACACTCTTAAAAATAAAGGTGCTTCACGATGCCATAGAAGAACCTTTTTGTCTAAATGGTTCCATAAAGAACCTTTAACATCTGAAGAACCTTTCTGTTTCACAAAAAGTTATTTGTGGTGAAAAAAGGTTCTTCAGATTACAAAAAGGTAAGAGATGGTTCTTTAAAGAACCTTTGACTGAATGGTTCTTTGTGGAACCAAAAATGGTTCTTCTATGGCATCGCTTGAAGAACCTTTTGAAGCACCTTTATTTTTAAGAGTGTACATCCAGTAGATTTAGATTGTCAGGAGGAAGCTTTTGCAATCACTGACTTGTGTCTCTGCTTTTTTGCACAACTCACAACAATGCAATGCATACATGTGCAGTTATGTCCAAATGCTACTGCTATGACACAATAGATGTATAAAGATACATTTAATTACTGAACAAACAAGAATCACTGTTTTAATCAGTAGAGGTACAAGTGGCTGTTATCAGGCTCAATTGGACGTGACCAATTCTATTTTCGTTAAAATACTGTAAACAAAACATACACAATTGATGTCAATATACAAATGTAACTTTAATAACTTAGCCTATAACTTATGCAGTTTTTGTTTTTTTCCCCAAAAATGGCAACTGTGGTTTCATTATGATGTTCTGGACCATCTAGACAATTTTACTTTCCAACCTGACATTTGCAAAATATCAGCTTTACTTCCTGACCTTTAAATTAACTAAATGCAGTACATGTCAATTCAATCAATGATAAACACTTCCTTCTCAGAGCAATCAATATTAGATCCATTTTCATTTATGAAAAATAAATGTTTATGGAATTAGTCATGAAATCAATAACCACACATCCAGCATTAATATTACAGAAAAAAAAAATCAAACGGACTCTTGCGACATTTGTAATTAAATATGTCTGCATAAAGCAGTTTGATTGAGATTTGACAGAAAATACACTCCACATCATGATTCCCCACCACCAGTTACCTGACATATCAAACACTCAATCTACAAGTGTCAACGTGAGGATCATATCAACTATTGGCCTTTCTACCTAAGGTATCTTATATCAAGAATAATGACAAGAGCAAAAAGAAAATCCGTCATGTTAAATCAAGAGTGGTATATTTGTGTATCAGCCAAAAGAGCACACACTTTCATTACCCCGGAGCTCATATTATCATATATTTCTACTTTTAAGGGGTTCAGAGTTGCCGTACATGTGTAGCTCTCCAAATCCTCTGACCTGGATTTGAAAAGCACTTAAAGGACACTTCAATTTCAAGACGACAGTTTTTCTCTACTTCAGTACCTCTCCTGAGAGAACGCTCTGCTGAACACTGTTCTTCCAGCACAAAGACTCACCTAACCCCAAAACCAAATCATAATAGCCTTGAAATGTAAAATGTCAACAGTTGCACCACTGTATCATGAGCCTCACTTCCCTCGCCTTTCTCTTGATGTCTATCTAGTTCATTAAAAAAAAAAAAAAACTGAATGCATTAGTGCAAAATCATTATTGCAACCTTCTCAAGAGCACACAAACATATAAATCAGCAGCACTTTCATGTATGACTGATAACGTTGCACATTTCTAAACTGATCACAACAGAACTGCCATTTGATGAGTGCAAAGGAAAATATATGAGAAATGGGCTGATGCTCACACCGTTATCTGCAAACAAACATTGAGTTATTAGCTTGGCAATACTAGGAAGCGCAACTAGGAGATATTGTGAACTAAAAATAGCCTATTTAGATGTTGTAATCTAGTAGTTAATATAAAAATAGCCTATTTAGATGTTGTAATCTAGTAGTTAATATGTTTTCAATAAAATGGGTACTGACAGCATCATACAACTCAAATGTGAAAAAAAAAAAAAAAAAAGTCAACATGCATGGAGCGGTATGAACTAGCCTCCACTCACTGTATGGCATACTGTACTGAATATGCAAGTGTACTGCGCCCCTTGTTTCCTTTTGAGGGAACGCAAGTGTTGAGGATCAAGTGGCTTTTATTTTAAGCAGCACAAAGCATACAGAACAACAACTGAGTTCAGAGCATTCTGTTGCGTTTATGGGTTGGGGAGTCTGTGATGACGTCGGCGCACTGGACCGAGCTCCGCTTCCTGGGGCCTGCGCTGCCAAGGTGGAGGGCCATCTCCTCCAATATGAAAGTGTTCAAGTCCACATCGTGCAGTCCGTTTCTTCTGCGCCCTGCATTCGAGCTGCCGCTGACATGAGTCGGAGAGCCGGGAGTGCTTGAGCGGACGCTGATGCTGGCCATCGCTCCACTTAGACCTGGAACCAAAGATGAGAGATAATTCACGTGCTTTCAGGTTTCATCACATGCACACTTTAAAAACACCGAGCAACTCTCGGTCAACACAACATTCGCAACCCATGAATAATGAAACACCTTGAGGATGTGGTGGGATTAGCTGGCTGTGATTTTACAAAAAACTCTACATAGCATGTGGTAACAACTGAAGGTAATGTGAACGCAACTTCATGTTTCCAGTGTATTGCAGTGATGCTATGTTTGTAGGGGTATGATATTCTGTGCTTGAAAATAAATCTAAAGGTCCTTTCATCCAGATATCTAGCTCTAAAAATACTAAGGATCATACAGTCCATGTACTTGAACCATGTGAGTGCCAGTAGAGAAAATTATTATATATATTAAATAAATTAATGTTTATCTTATATAAAACTATAAGCTGACATACACTACCAGTCAAAAGTTTTTGAACAGTAAGATTTTGAATGTCTTTTAAAGTCTCTTCAGCTCACCAGGTCTGCATTTATTTGATCCAAAATACAGCAAAAACAGTAACATTTTGATTTTTTTGACTCTTCTATTTGAAAATATTTTAAAATGTGATTTATTCCTGTGATTTCAAAGCTGAATTTTTTGCATCATTACTCCAGTCACATGATCCTTCAGAAATCATTCTAATATTCTGATTTGCTGCTCAAAAACATTTATTATGTTGAAAACAAATGAGATTTTTTTCAGGTTTCTTTGATGAATAGAAGAAAGTTCAGAACTAACATTATAAATGTCTTTACTGTCACTTTTGACCAATCTAATGGTAATGTATCACGGTTTCCACAAAAATACTGTGCAGCAAATCAGCATATTAGAATGATTTCTGAAGATCATGTGACACTGAAGACTGGAGTAAT
>NW_015541005.1:1242629-1243600 GCF_001515605.1 Sinocyclocheilus anshuiensis | reverse complement strand
TTGATGAATAGAAAGTTCAGAAGAACAGCATTTATCTGAAATAGAAATCTTTTGTAACATTATACATCTTTTTGATCAATTTAAAGCATCCTTGCTAAAAAGTATTATAAATAAAATAAAATTGCAGCGCTAAATAACATTTCTATAATTTCCAAAAAAAACAATTATACTGACTCCAAGCTTTTGAATGGAATAGTGTATAATGTTATAAACGCTTTTTATTTCAGATAAATGCTCATCTTTGGATTTTCTATTCATCGAAGAATCCTGAAAAAAAATATTCTCAACCGTTTTAAATATTGATAATCAGCAAATCAGCATATTAGAATGATTTCTGACGATTTAAAATAACTACAATTTTAAATAGTAAAAATAATTCAAAATTTTACTGTTTTTGCTGTACTTTGGATCAAATAAATGCAGGCTTGATAAGCAGAAGAGAATTATAAAAAGAAAAAATAAAATTAAAAATCTTACTGTTCAAAAACTTTTGACTGGTAGTGTAGGCTGATTATTCTTATAGATTGAAACAAATGTGCTTCAGCCAGTAGAAAGAATATGAAAAGTGCTCAGTTGCTGCAGAAAACAAAAAAAATGAGCAACAACAAAAACATGTTGCCGGAGACGGGCTTATTATTGAAAATGGATTGAAAAATTGATAAAACTAGCGGTTTCCCCGGTAACGGCTGTAATCAAACAGCTCCGCTCATGAACGCTACTTTATCAGATAAAAATGAAAATGTCATCGAAACTTTTCTGAAGACAGTCCTTTCCCTTCAGCGATACATTCATATAAAACACCCCCGACGTGTTTTGATTTTGAAAAGCACAGCGCTCATGTTTATTCAACGAAATCAAACACCACAAATATATCAATGTATAGGAAACACTGGTAATGTATATCGAAATATCGGAAATGTGTTTAAAAATCATATCACCGTTATTGAAAAAAATTATATCGCGATACATAT
>NW_015541005.1:1240297-1242389 GCF_001515605.1 Sinocyclocheilus anshuiensis | reverse complement strand
TATAATGTAAAATATATACCATTATATAGCATCCAATAATATTAGCTCTATACAATTAATTTATAGAGGTGAAAAAAAATCATTATATATATCAACCAAATACTATACTATTGCATTTAAAATAACCACCATATATAAACTACAAAGTGCAGTTGCTAAATGTTAAGACAAATATGTGCACTGATATACACAATCACGTTCAGTCAGCTGTATCTTAACTATGAGCGGGCAGTAATATTTACCATGTAGTGCTATGGCCTCACAGAAGGGCTGTAAATCAGTCTCTTCAGATGATACTGTGACTGATGAAGGTGGTCGGTTAGGAGACATGACAGTCAGTTTGGGGGCTGCTCTAGAAGTCCTTGGTGGTGGCGCTTTACCACATAGGACACTTATCAAATCCTCCCTTCGTATAGATCTCCTTCGCTTTTTTACCCAGGCCAAAACATCTTTATTACGTCGCTGATGACCAATCTGGATTCCTAAGTCAAAGCTCCTCTTGTGTGCATCAATGCTCTCTGTTGAACGGATCACAGTCAGAAGTAATTATGTATTCAATTTATTCAACAGTGTTGGGCTCTAGATATGTGCAAACTCAAATATGTAATAATGAGATACCTTTGTAAAGATTAGTCACTGCTGTTGCAGCGTTCTGAAATGGAGACCACAATGACAGTCCTTGCTGATGACAGACTCGATCTGCAAGACAGGAGTAAAATCAGGGATGCTCGCATGGCATTAAAGACAGCAAAGATTACTAAAATAGGTCCAGAAAAGCATTCAGATAGGATTTCTATTGTTAACCTTTACACTAAATATTAGGAAACACACAGAAAATACTTTTTATAACTGTGTAAACAATACACATTGAATTCCACTGGTTTTGCAATGGATTAAACCAAAATTCACAAATGTCAACACTATTTAAAAAGAGTCATTAAGTGCCTAAGCATAAAAGAGCTAATTTATTGCCTAAATAAGAAGCACTCACCATTTTACACATTTGCACATCAGCATGCCAAGATACATTTATAAAGATAGTTCAGCGGTCTAGCCTAGGTCATCATTCACGTCTATTGTATCGAAAAGGATACAATGAAAGTGAATGATAACTGAGGCTGTCGATACCTAACATTCTTTTAAGTTCCACAAAGAATATTCATACAGGTTTGAAACAACATGTGTTAGTAGTTAGTAAACAAGAGAATATTCATTAAAGAGCATATTCGCTGTTTTTAGTGGAAAGGAGAAAAAAAAGAATAACAATAATTTTTATGATTTTATTTCATATTGTTTTTATTTTATTTCAAATATCGCCTATGTTAACCAGACAACGGCTGTGCCAAACCCTAGTGTCCTTCCTACACGGACAATATATTAGGGAAACATAGGTGCGTTCGACCGTGCCTCTTTTGCACAATGGCAGGCAGTTAAGTACACTTGGTTTCGAAACACGGCCACAAAAGGACATAAGCTAGCTCACTAACCGGCAGAGCTTTATGTCAAAATGCGTAATTTTATAAGCCTATAACACGTAAATGCGTTCCACTCAAAAATAAGCTTTCCAGTACAGACAGTTTAACCGAGAGTTACAAAAAAACTCATGTTAAGTGGCTAACTAGCCGGCTTTCCGGCTAGCCGGTTAGCAAGGCCACTATTGGCGCTTTTCCACTGCGTGGTACGACACGGCTCGGCACGGCTCAGTACGGTACGGCACGGCACGGTTCGGCTCGGCACGTTTTGCGTTTCCACTGCAGTTTAGTATCGCTTTAGAGTGGGCGGGATTATTCACATGTTGTTATAGTTGCGCCGCCTCTACTACCACGACTCTTAACAAAATTTTTCATTCCGCGTCGCCCCATCAAGCTCTCACTGGATCCGCTCCTCTGCTATCAACGAGAGCAACGTCTGTACTTCCTCAACAGGGGGAACAACCACTTTTTGGTTGTTAAAAAAGGTGCGCTCGTTCAAAACAGTTGCATTCGATCCTTCGCTGGCTGTGCTGATTTAAATCTAGCGGTTCTGTTGTGTTTGTGTCGCAAGTTCAGTGAGCAGGCAGTGACGATTCTCTCCGGCCAATCCGTGATCAGCC
>NW_015541005.1:1214337-1240129 GCF_001515605.1 Sinocyclocheilus anshuiensis | reverse complement strand
GCAGGTAGTGACGATTCTCTCCGGCCAATCCGTGATCAGCCGAGTTTACACGTCATGTTTTGGTAACGGTACGGTTCACTTGGAACCTCAACCGAAGTGGTACTAAAAAAAAGTACCAGGTACTGTACCCAGTGGAAAACCCCCCAAAGGAGACCCGCACCGAGCCGTACCGTGCCGTACCATGCAGTGGAAAAGTGCCATATAACAACGAACAAACTTTCAAACACAGCCAGACCGGCGCAGCTAAAGCTAGTTCTCATTCACACGGTGAAAAACAAACATAAAACGCTGCTTTTGTCACTTTAGTGGCCAAATGAGACCAGTATGGGCTTTTAGGTCGGAAAGTGTGGTCCGTTCTAGAAACAACGGATTTACGAGATATTTCTCTAGAGCGAACGGTTTCTTTAGCCGAGCTGCTGGAAGTCGGAGGGCCGCTGGTGGGGTCTCTTTCTCTGCGTACAGACCTTTATAAAGTTGCGCCACCGCCGTAGCGGAATTCTGGAAGAGGTGCCAGAGTTTCTCCTGGTTCTGCTCCACCTCCTCCTCGCTCGGCTCTTCCCTCTCGGCCTCCGCGAGGCACTGGCGCTCCCATTTGGAGAACCAGTGCTCGGGTCCGTGTTCGTGGATCTCCTCCTTCTTCTCCTCCATGATGAATACTGAGAAACTTCGGTGAACTTCTGCTCGTTTTCTGAGTGATTTCTTGCTCTCGTGGGTTGACTCGCGTTCTTGAAATCACACACCACCAGATAAACGTCGGTTAATATCCTTAGTTCTGGATCTGCGGGTTTGAATTAAAACGAAATGAAGTGAAATGAAATGTTTTGTGTTACTGTATTTGGGTGCTTAGTTGCAAAACTTAATTGTAAACTTTTCAGATCATGATTATGATGTTTTAACTGACTGAATTATGAATACTAACTTTATATATTTGAATGTGTATTTTCATCCCGGCCCGGGACGATAGACTTGATATCATTACGTCATCGTGAATGACGTCATTACGTTAGGGCGTAAAAGAAGCGATGAACCGTTTTTTTTTTTAACCGGTTCATTTAAACGAACTGTCCAAAAGAACCGGTTCGCGGAAAAGAACCGGACTTCCCATCACTACTGCGCAGTTTCAAACATTTGGGAGGATCTGATTTAAAACGCCCGTTTTGTTTTGCGCATGCCCCGGATCAACGCTATTGCTCTCAGAAAAAGTCGCACACTAAATAAGTCGCCTAATATACTGTATGCCGTGTACATTTACATGCTAAGGTTAGCCTTTTAACGTACACGTTTAGTTACGTTTATATTTATTTTTGTAGCATTTGTATTTTTCCCTGTTGATTTTTTTTTTTTAAAGCATATAATTTAATCTTCCTGCCATGTTTTAAACCCAAACAAAAGAAAATGTTTGTAGTAGAGATGGGACGTTTGACACTGCGAGGCTCCGAAGCCTGTTTTACTCTATTGAAGCAGACTGGTTCAAAAGACTCAACACCTGAAGCGAGGTGACTGATTTGAATCTTTGGCGCGGCTTCATTCATTGTCAGGAGACGCGAAATGCTTGGTGTTCCCTCCTGCTTCATAGTAACATAGTAACACGTTCATGTGTGGACAATGATTCTCAGAATGAAGACACAGCTGCTAATGCTGAGTATTGCTTTTGTGTTGAAACTGGAATCAACAAGATGTGTGAATAATTTGAAAGTGGCTGCTATAATTGAAACTAACCACTAGATGTCACTGGTAGGGTCTGCCTTTGAGGCTTTGAATGTTTTTTTGGTACAATCAGGAAAAAGCCTCAAAAGCTTCATCTGCCCATCTCTAGTTTTTAGTATAAATATTGGCCTAAAGATTTAAACAACAATCTTAATTTTCCTTTATTTGTTTATAACATTAAAATCAAATGATTAAATGTTAGCAGCTTGTATTGGTCATAGAACTAGGCCTATCTGAGTAAGTGGTAAATTAGAAGCTGCATCAGCCTGTTAGCCCTAAATTAGCTGGTCTTTTGATCAGATACTGTAACTGTCTACTTGGTGTCAGATATACAAACACACAAGTGCATGCACACACAGGCATATAATAAAAATGATTTTCATTGACAAAATATGTGTTGCATAACAATAGGCTATCCCTTTTACCGGGTATATCTGACCCACATGTGCATTTTTGTAAGTAAAGTTAACAATGCATGCTTAGCTGGAAACTCAGAGAATGCAGACGAGTTCTGCTTTTGCTGAGTGGGAGAATTTTGCTCAAACAAGGTTGGTGTAGAAAGCATGCTCAAAGCAATTGTAAGTAAATCCAAATGCCATTGAAAAATACCAATACACCAATATTCAAAATACCACTTCGTTCTTGGTGCTATAGGTCACTAAGGTCATGGGTTTGACTCCCAGGAAATATATAGAATTATAAAATATACATGCATAAGTTTTTGTAAAGTAGCTATTAAAGAAAATCTCATCCTATTATATGAAAAACTTTTTATAGGGTTGTGCGAATTATTATTGAAAAAAAAAACTATCCACTATCTCATTCTGACTTGCAGTGTACACATTGTTGAATAAGGCAATATTAAAGATAATGCAATGTGGAGACAGCTGTCAACTTTACAATTTAGCTACTCCACACATTTCCACCCTTTGGTTTGCATTTATGCTGAACCGACAAGATTACACATGCTATCATAGTGGTAGATGCAACACCTGTCCATTCTTTAATCAGTTTGCATTGATGTAGAAAATAGAATATGGAATTAATGCAAAGACACTGAAAGCACTGGGGCTCCAGGTGTGAAACAACTGCAATAATGCACAGTCACCCCTGAGGAATTACTATGAGCTTTTATTGTGAAATCAAGTAATTTTGTCATCTTTTATATAAAAGGCACTTCACTGCATAAAAAGTAAATCAATGAATCATGATGAGATTGTTCACTTGATGTGGATTTGGCTAAAAATAAAAGGCTGAACTGGTATTTGGCTGAGATAAATGTTAATTTGAAACAGAACACAAACATCTTGTTCATGCTGATGTATTAACAATATGGCAGCCATTACAGAATACAGATCACCATTTTTGTCGAATGTCAGATTAGTTGCAGTTTAACTCATTTTCAAAACATGAATGACTATTTATTACCTTATGCAGGCAAGGCCCAGCTGCTTCTCCTCCTTGCCAATAATTTTGCGCAATTAAGTTCACCTCCCAAACCCCCTCACACACACCTCCCATACTGACTTACCAATGCTGTGTAGACTCTTCTTAGTCAGCAAAAAGCTGACTGAAAAAATATCAACACCACGGTCATGCCAGAGAATAAGCTATGGTCAAATCTATCAGATACAAATAGGCCTAATGCTCAATATTTATTACAATAAATATTGATAAATCCAGCATTGGTGTCAAAGAATGGATTAAGTCTGGTTTCCAACTGATTTTGAGCTTCATTTATTGAATGGTCACAAAACAATAAATCTTTACAGTGTTAATATATTTTGCATAATGCACATGTATTAAATGCAGCAGCAGCAATAAATAGTGTAGCTAAAATAAGGGAAATAATCTCAAATTATTCCTTTCCAATTACTTAAAATGATGGAGAACTATAAAACACATCACACAAGAGCTTGTGTGGCTTTGTCAAGTGAATTATAAAACGATGGACCTTCGGGAAAATTATGGATGTTTTCTTTACTACATTTTCATAAAAACAAACAAACGGATTTTGACAAAACATTGGAGAAGCTGTGAAACCTTATCAAAAGATATCATTTTAACTTATGTCTGCAAAAAAAACAACAAAAAACTCTTATAGCACAACACTGGCTTCCACCACATAGCCTGGAAAAGTTGTTAATACAACTTCGGGACATCATATCCACGGCTCGGGTGAACTTAGAAACAAATCTCTACATTATAACTGCTGAGAAGATCTTCAAGTATATTGCACAAAACAACGATCATGGATCAGCCTTAACACTTTTTATTTAGGCCTATTTAAATGTATGTATTTATTCATTTTTCTTACACTTTCTTGATTGCTGGGATTTATGTTTTATAATTCCTGTGGCTTTGGTTTTCTGTTGATTTTCTATATGTAGAGGGAGGAAGGGTATGGGGAAGTTGAGCTGATAGGCTGTGTTTTCATGTTTGCATTCTGGTTTGTGTATTGTTAATAAAAAAATATTTCATTTTAAAATGACCTTTTTAATTTCCTTCCATTTCTTTAAAATATACATTTTCATATTTTTTTATTGTTTGTTTGTTTGTTTTTAGGTTTATTATAGGCATATATTTTAATTTATGTGTAGTATCAGGTGGTCTGAGATTTTTATTTTATTTTTTTACAACAAAATGTTTTCATTTTGACAAAATAATGAGAAAATCCAATTAAATATCGACCATCTAACTCCCATTGCTTTGAAAGTGGAAATGTTGCTGTTAATTATCTAAATAAAGAAAATAAATTTGCGGGACATGTTTGGAGAAGAATCAATAAGCAATTTTTGCTAAATAATTACTAAATAAAATAATAAATTACAATTCCGTAATTGTATACAACACACATACTGCATAACCGATAGGGGTGCTGCTATCAGTAATAAAAATATAACACAACAAAATTTTGAACAACAACAAAATATATAGGATGAAACCGCTAAGTTTCAGTAAACTCTGTCGCGAGGCAGCGTTTGTGTTTATGGCGCTCGCGGTGTGCGCCACTGTTTGGATCGCCATGCGGATGTGACATTATAGAGAGGAGCGCGACCGCCATTTTGAGTTTTACCAACTGAACATCATAAACCACGGGAGCGGGTGAGAGAGGCTCTGGCCGTGACCGGGCAAAATTACCTTTTCTCCTTTGAATAGCCTTTTGGGATGCAGCTTCAGGGTGAAATTGGGCGTTAGATGTTCAGGTTTGTTTCACTTGTGATAACGGCTTGGCGAAACGTGGGCATCTTTGTAAGTTTAAACTTCTAAATTAGTGCGATTTCACATTAGAGTCTGGTTTGAATGGATAGGTTTTTTCCTCGCTCCCCCCCAGAAGAGGGACAATCGGAGGAGCACACGGACTGGAAATATTGCAGGCAAAGTTGTATTTAAAATAACCTCTCGGAGGCGCACGAGTCGCGCTGTTTCGTATTTTATCACTTTAGCTAGCTTTCAGCTGGGCTATATCTGTGTTTTCCACGGCTGCAGGTTGTTGTGAGTTGCATTCGCCCCTCACTTCTACGGGGGAAAGCCGGGGTTTCATTCATCGGGCCTTCGTTAAGCAGAAGCCCGAGGCCACCGACTAACCTTAACATCCCTTCACCCAGGCGCCGAGATTGGGCGAATAGCGAGCAAATACGTCCGCGTTTCTCTGCCTGTTCACCCACCGGCCTCCCTTCCTCCATCCCCGGCGCTGACAGCAGACAAGGCCGAGGTCGTCTTAGCGCAGGCCCAGCCGCAAAGGCTCGACCTGTTTACCCCACCTCCGCGTCCTCCGACTCCCCAGCAGCCTCTGCCCGCGGAACCGCCACCAGACCGGCCCGAGGGAGACAAAGAGCCCAGGCACCATCCCATCCTAACAGCCGCCGACATGAACCACCATCACACCCAGCAGCAGAAAGCAGGCGAGCAGCAGCTCAGCGAGCCCGAGGACATGGAGATGGAGGGTACGTCAAGGCCTCGTGCAAAATCAAAAGCTCACAGCCTTTCATTTAACATCACAGCTAATGTTAACACTCTAATCCAGATCTGTAACTGTTTATCTGTTCAATAGCAAGCCACTCTGTCGCATGTTTTGACCCCAATAGCTTGTTAAGCTAGCCAGCAGCTAACCGTTAACTATACGTTACCTCGCTGCATGAGGAGTTTAACCAGTCAGCAAAAAGTCCGTCTTATTTTATTTACATACTCATTTGAGTCACATTACCCTGCTACTTTGTTGTTAAAAATCACACAGCGTTTGATTTACTTCAATAATGCTGTTTGTGACAGTTATTTGAGCTGGATTGTCTTCTGTTAGCGTTTGGCTAGTTGTGTGCTGCCTGAATTAACGTGGCGCAGCCCATCTTTAAGCTCTTCTATCTACCAAACTGTGTCAGTTTTTCATCTGATTATGTAAGGAGCCCCTCGGTTACACCTGTAACGTTAGATCCCGTGGGCAACTTCTCAAAAGCATCCAGGGGCAAATCCTCACAAATAAGCTAGTTATTTGGACGAACGAGCCCGTGTTCGCGTGCAGAATGGATACATGTAAGTCAACGGTGTATTGTTTGTGCTGTAAGTTGTGATTGAAACGACAGTGAAACGTTTGCTGTCGAAACGGTCCTGCAAGAGCACTAGTTCACGATTTATTCTGGCAGTTTAGTGGTTTTTCAGAGCATCTGCTTGTTTAGACATTCCTGAAACGAGTTGCTGCTTCATTGAAGGACTTTCCTCCATTGTCAGCAAATTCTCGTGTCCCGCCACCGTGTTTTTTAACAGTTGAGTGCTAATGGAGGCAGATAAGCCGCATCAGATGATGATTGCTGGACAACAGCACCATTTTGAACTATAAGTCGCTCCTGGACTACATACACGATGGCAGGCTTTCTGTGCGATGCCTAATCGGTTAAATTGCATTTAGCTGTTGCAATGTCTTATTAATGTTCCTGTTGTTATTGGCTTCGGATGCATTTCGCATCGGAAGTTGTGCAGCTCGATTAGGGGGAGTGGTGGCAGTTTTATTCCAAGATGGTGGACCGTATTTTGCACAGATCGGTTTCTGCGAGGCCTGCTTGCGTCGGTGTTTGTTTATATCTGGGTGACGGCGCGGCCCGAGGCGCGTGATGGCTCACCAAAGGATCCGCGAACCAAGTAATTAATTTGCTCATCGGATAGTGTCGGATGACACGGTTTGCCGAGAATAAGAGCTCGGTTTACGGAGGGAAACGTTAGCAGCGCGGCTAACGTTATATGTGTGTGGAGGGGGAGGGGGTAAACGAGCGGATCAACTCAGAAACGAGTCATTAACGTAGTGTTTTTCTCAGTGACACCCTTATAGTTAATAATATGGGGTGAGTACCTATGCTGTCAGTTGTAAATATAGATTTGATATGTTTTAGGCATCGCAATGACTGTGCGTCAAGGCCAGCGCGTGGGGATTTTCTGCTTCTTCATTGTATAACGAGTCATGCTGTGGTAGCGCTCGCCATTTTTAGTGATTACGTCTTGCTTGGCTGTTTTTTGGCTCGTGCACACCCGCGATCGCGGTGGTAGCACTCGAAAGGCTATGGAACATGGTTGCGATTTCTTACTCATTGCGTTTCTGACGCTAATTTTCGCGCTGAGTTTCATCACAGTTCTGCAGTGCACGTGTGGGGGCGTTTGTGATGCTGCTGTCCGGAGACCATCAAGACATGCACATAATAATCACACCACATATCATAGGCCTAGGAATGCGCAAACGAAGCGCTGCGTGCTGCTATGAAGCATGCAGGTTGGCCTGTTTTTAATCTCACTCATTCAGGCCTTTCACTGAACGGCAAAATGTCTGGTTCACATTGCATCAAATTTTTTTTCTAGCCAAGAACCACCTACTTAGACAGGAAGAGAACCTGTTTGTTTTCTTTTTACATGCGTTTTATGCTGTCTTTACGTGCTATTGCAAATGTCCTACTTTCCACTTCTAAAGTGGCCATGTTCAAGTGCTTTGTTGTCTGAAAGAATAGGAATCATGCAGGGCACCAGGCTCATTCTTGCCTATTTTGGGGGGAAATCTTAATAAGGCTAAATGTTTCTAAGATGTTTAGTTAAAATCCAATGGATTTTAAATAAAAAAAAATGTTGCATCTCATTCATTAATTGCCATTTATGCATTATCTACACTATCTGGATTCTGGAGATTAGAGATCCTGGACTTTCAGGCAAATAAATGTGAATGTGAATATGCAACAAATGGTTATTTATTTAGAAAATATACATTGCCTGTAATGGCAAGAGAAAGCCGTGTAGATATTGTGGGGGAAAATGAATAAAATTTTCACTACAGCAATCATTTTCTCCTGTGCAGTGTTTAAATGTTATGGCCTGTCCATTTCGGAAACTCGGGTGTCAGAATTTTCTCATGACACGCCCCCAACTCACAAACTCAGGTTCAAAGTAAATCTAGAGTTTTCCACTTGTAATTATGACATTGTGGTATGTGCTTTAGTAAATATGATCTTTACATCATCTTAACATAGTGTTTATAGACTAGCTTGGACTGTTGTGAGCATAATTTCAGATGCCTTCAATAGTGCTTCAGAATCTTTGATGGTTATAGATGCAGATTTTGCTCCGTCACTTAATTCTCAGTGGTTTAGAATTGTGGTGTATTTTTTTCCCTTACAGACCTCACCAGAAGAGCGTTGGTTTCTTCCTTCAGTGCAATGCTGAGTCAGACTCTACGTAAGCAATCACTGCCATTATCTTTTCTGGTATAGCAATTTCAGTGATTCCAGTGATCAAGTGACCTTGCAATAATGGACTTCTTTTCTTTGTGTAAAGTTAATACACTTTGGCTTTTTCGAAATATTGAGCAGGTTTCTTTCTTCTGGGTGTTTTTAAACCAAACCTAATTTGGTTCCTCCTCATTTGAAGGTCCTGGTCATGTCATGCTCAAGCCATGCTCAAAATAATCAACTACAAAGACGATGAGAAATCCTTTAGCCGCCGCATTAGTCACCTGTTCTTCCACAAGGAAAACGACTGGGGCTTTTCCAACTTCATGTCATGGAGTGTAAGTTTACATGTTTTGTATGAATGTCTCTGCTGAGCTGGTGTTATCAGAGGTGAACGGAGCTAATTAGCTGATGTTGGTTGATTTCAGGATGTGACCGATCCAGAACGGGGCTTTGTGGAGGATGATAAGGTCACTTTTGAGGTCTATGTTCAAGCTGATGCTCCTCACGGTGTGGCGTAAGTCATTTCTTAGTGGCTTATGTTTTCAAAGTTGATGAGCTTTTGCAAAGGTAGCTGATGTCACCGTTTTACTTACAGCTGGGATTCAAAGAAACACACTGGTTACGTGGGGTTGAAGAATCAAGGAGCCACGTGTTACATGAACAGCTTACTACAGACTCTCTTCTTCACAAACCAGCTTCGGAGGGTGAGACATCTGCCTTTCAATATCAGAATCAGAAGATTTTTTGCAGTATTCCTACAGAATGCAGTATGTAACGATAAGCAGATGACTTTTGGATGGGTACAGATTAATGAATATTAAAAACAATTCCTATTCGGCAAATTGATTATCCTTGCTGTAAGATCCAATGAAATATAACCTACTTTCCAACTGCATCCCTCACCTTTCCGAAATGGATGCATTATGTTGAGATGTAGTTTGTGTTCAGGTGCAGCCAACTGTGGCAATATTTTGGATCTTTTATTGGTAATATTTGGTTCCTATTAGAGTCGTACATGTCTCCGGATGGGGATCCACTTTATGCTGGAAAGAAAATGTGAAATAAGAGAAAATCTTGATAATCATAACTGGTATCAGTGTGTCCATGTGCTGGCAGAGCACATCTTCTCCACAGCAAGCCCTGTTATTAACAGGCTATAACTTTCACCACTTGTTTGTATGAATAAGAACATAGAACAATACAATCATGGCAGTTTTTATACACTACTATTCAAAAGTCTGGGGTCAGTATTTAAAAAAAAAATCTCTTATGCTTACCAAATCTGCAGTTCATTACCAAATCAATCAGTAAATCATACAGTATAAAAACTACTTTTAAATGTTTTCTATTCGAGTTATATACATTTGTTTGTTTATTTATTTATAATTATTCCGGCAATGGCATTACTACTGTCTAGAGTTGGGAATTGAAAATCGATTCCGATTCCAGAATCGGATACTTATTGTCAAATTAAAATTTCGATTCCGCCTATCGATTCCTATGCGCTTTTTTCTTCATCTGTGAGGACCAGACCTAGCGATCTGCCAGACCTTGCTTGCTAATCTAAGCGCTCCAAAGTTTGGCTACATTTACGATCAGATGCCAAAAAAGCTAAGTATAATATCTGTGATAGCTAAACATGTTGCAAGAGAGGTGTCACCACCAACATGACAAAGCACTTTAATTTAATAGATCGTTAAACTTCGCGAACACGATTCAAACACCAACATGATTCTATTCCTAAATTACAATGATTCGTCTGTTTCATTCCTCAACCTTTGACGTGCGATCAATGTTGTGACCATTGGTTCGTCAGTGCAGCGTACGATCACACCAGTGTGATTTGAACATTTAAATCTGCCACGAATGAAACGGCTTCACAGTCTTTTCAGCCACACAGTATCATTATTTCTGTGTTACAAACATTCAAATCACAGAAGTACTGGGATAAAAGTTTATAGTTCAGATATAAACTCTGATGTGTACGGTAGCGATTAAAAGGGAGTAAACACCTTTTGAAAGTAATTTGACACTTCAAATGAAGATTTGTCGATTACATTGTTATGCCAGTAGGTGGCGAAAAGGGGCTGTTAAAATGTATGATTCAAAGATACAAGAGATTAGTTCAAGAATGCTGGTTCATCCAGTAATGAAACAAGTACATCTTGAGTGAGTCATTGAATCATTTGTTCATAAATTACATGTGATTTTGTTTAGTTGTCTAATGTTTTTTCTTCAGATTCATGAGAGAACCACAACTTCCATTGGGGCAAAAAAAAAGAAAAAAATAAATAAATTTATCCAGAATCATGCAGTTCTATTTTGCACACAAACAGCTCTTCCAGTTTTTATGGTATTCAGCTCCAATAAATGGTTTGCAAAAAAGAGATACAGGATAAATGTCTGATATCATTATTTAATCACATTGGAATCGAAACTGGGAATCGAAAAGAATCAGAATCGATAAGCGGAATCGGAATTGATCAAATTCAAATGATACCCAACCCTACTCCTGTCTTTAGTGCAGGGATTAAAGTTCTCTGTTGCTATGACGGATTTCCGTTAATTGCAGCGAGTCTACGACGGATTTCCATCAATTGGGAAAAATGAGGGGGAAAGAAACATTTAGCGCGTTGTTGTTGTTGTACCAAAAAACATCCCCGCCACGGCTGCTTCTCAGTGACAACATAGTGATGCCGCTCGTATCATTCACAGTCGGGTTATTAACAGAGAACACAGAGCAGAACTTGAACTTCGGCGCGGGATTGCAGCTATTAATAACAATTCTGCTCATTCCGCAGGTTCTGCGCTTATAACACGATGACAGATGGCGGAACGTATCATTTGCACGTGCTTTTGAGTCTTGAACTCACTCGCGCGCTCTCATTTTCTGTGCGCCCACAGATCGCGATAAGGAGAGTGACAACTTTTAATAGTTAAGGGAGTTTGCAAATGTGATATTGATTTAATACAACAGTTCAATAAACAAGTACTGCCTTATTTTGCTCTATTTCGTCAACGAAAATAGTTCCAAATATAGTAACAGCTCAGCCGCTGCGCTTCTCTAAAAGCAAACACAGCGGTGTGTAATTCAGTCAATGAAAGTGCGTTTTTGAACGAATCTAGTGAGTCAGTGATTCATGATTACTCATTCATAAAGACAGTCACTTGCTTCATTCCTGAATGAATCAGCCGTTCGAACGAATCAATTGAATGAATGATTCAGTGATAACATTAGTGACTTGCCGCCACTGGCTGGTGGATTTAGTTTCATTTTTAGCGTATAATTTCAGTTATTTAAAGGAACACTCCACTATTTTTGAAAATAGGCTCATTTTCCAACTCCCCTAGAGTTAAACAGTTGAGTTTTACCATTTTCGAATCCATTCAGCCGATCTCCGGGTCTGGCGGTAGCACTTTTAGCTGTAGCTTAGCATAGATCATTGAATCTGATTAGACCGTTAGCATCTCGCTCAAAAATGACCAAAGAGTATATATTTTTCCTATTTAAAACTTGACTCTTCTGTAGTTACATCGTGTACTAAGACTGACGGAAAATTAGTTGTCTTGATACACGATGTAACTACAGAAGAGTCCAGTTTTAAATAGGAAAAACATAAAAACTCTTTGGTAAAATGCTAATGAAGTGACTCTCAGAGCAGCTGGATATGACATTCGTGTCACGGCAGAAGCTGAAAACACCGCGAGCGTCATCCACGCTTTAGTATATGTGTAGTAAACAAAAAAGTGCGCCGCACCATCCGCCATTCATTCATTGCGGAAATCATGGCGCCTTATGTGTGATATCAAATGCTTCCACAGATTTATAGTATTACTATAGCATTTCACCTGAGCATTGCGAATTGCGCGTATGGCCATGATAAGTGCTGAATGAATGACAGGCTTTCCGTATGGCCATGATAACTGCTGAATGAACGACAGGCTTTCCGTTGTAACATCGCGATCTGGTGGAGAAGACTAATGATAAGATTCACGTTAATCAAATCTTGTTTTAAATGTGTGCTGAAATAAATACTGGAAAAGATCGATTTGTGGCTTTTGAGAATCGATATCAAATCGACGTCATTTAAAAAAAAAAAAAAACGATTAATCGGAAAAATCTATTTTTTTGGCCCAGCCCTAGTTTTATTGAACAAAACTGTGAAAATACATAATGTATTCTGAATAGAGCATACGTACATTACGCATTACAACAAAGGCCTGCAGAGGGTGCCAACGGCCTGATGATTATTTTTACACATTATTGTGTGATCTAATCCTTGTTTAATATTGACCAAGCACCATTTAATTCAAATGTCCACTTAACCTTTAATATTTGGCCATTTCTTTAGGACAGAAATGCTATAGCCACTATAATTAAATGAATATGTGGACATCAAAACGTGTAAACTCGAGTGAGAGTTTGAGCTTTTATTTTGAAACTGCGATGTATTCTCCTGTGTTTGCGTGGATTTATAAATGATTTACCTTACAAATCTGATGAAATGGCGCACGATGCGTTCCCAGATGAACGTTATAATAAACCAAACTCACAACATGCAGAGATGGAGTTTGAGACTCTCCATTATGTAAATGATAACGGTTCCTGTGGAACTACTGTGAACGGAGCCGCTGTGTGACGCACGTACTTAACCTACACGCATGTAAATAATTAAAGCGCATATACTGTATTAGAACTGCATCGCATATAATTATTTAATTAAATCGTAGCGTTTGTGAATTCACAATTATGCTTAATTATGATTTTTAAATGGGTTTAATATATCATGCAGCCTTGGGAAACAGTCTAATATTGTGTTTTATGGATTCTCGTCTCTGCACTTCCGGTATTTTGCCGGTTAGTCGACGCAAGCAAAATGAAGTCGAGGATTTTTAAAAATCGAACCGTCTTAATAAAATCGACGAATCGCGACAGCCATAAATCATTTAATATTTCTGTATTCAAAGATGAAAATGATGCCATTACAAAGGTAAAAAGAAAATACCCCTGAAAGTCACTTTAAGGAGTCAATGTCACCTCATATTAGGAAGGATAATTTTTGATCAGAATTTTTTATTATTATTTACAGTTGAATAGATTATAGTTAGACCTAACTGAAAAAATTAAAGTACTGTTCATTTAATTTGTATCTTATTGTTTTTGTTTGTGCTATTGGCTGTCATTAATTTATTTGTTCTTATTTTAATATTTACTATTTACTTGTCTTTTTTTAGTTAAAATGAATTAAATTCTGAGTGCACCTGATTCTTGGGTGGGGAGGGGAGGGGGCATGTTTTTAGCAGGTACCAGCTGTAATGGCACAGCTCTATTCTGAAAAAGTGGGCGGGGAGCAGCAGCTCATTTGCATTTAAAGAGACAGGCCCGAAAAACAGTGTGTTTCTGCTACCACTCAAAATAGGCATTTTCAAAATTATATAATAAATGATCTGTGGAGTATTTTGAGCTGAAACTTTACAGACACATTCTGGGGACACCAGAGACTTATATTACATATTGTAAAAAGGGGCACAATATGTCTCCTTTAAATTAGGAGGACAAGCACTCCTAATTACCAGAAAACACTGCTCTTAAACTGGGTGTGTGACAGGTGTGGCTGTGGAATGGGGTTTGGCTGAGGAAAAATTCAGTCAAAAGATTTTTTTTTGCTTTAACCCCTGTTAGTGTCACATGATCCCTCAAAAGTCATTGTAATATGCTAATTTGGTGCTCAAGATACATTTGTTGTTGTTGAAAACAGTCGTCTTTGTGAATACATTCTTTCAGTATCTTTAATGAACATAAAGTCCAATAGAACAGCTTTTATTTGAAATGTATGTTTTAAAACATAAATCTTTACTGTCACTTTTGATCAGTTTAATGTGTCCTTGCTTAAAAGTAGTAATTACTTTTTTGTTTTTAAAAAAGCATTACTGTCTCAACTTTTGAATGGTAGTATGTAGAAAATGTTTTCGCATGTGCTTTTGTGATGTTAGTCTACTTTTCAAGTTGACTATGTAAGCTGTAGGTCAATACAAGTTTTGTTTTAGTTTTACTTTTTTTATCTTTTGTAATACTGATTTTATTGCATATTGTTCATTATATAATATTTTAGTTTTCAGAAGAAAAGTAAAGGTTATTGCTGTGCATTTATCAGAACCTGCTTTGTTTTTGCTTTCTAGGCGGTTTATATGATGCCTACTGAGGGAGATGATTCCTCTAAAAGTGTTCCCCTCGCCCTGCAGAGGGTGTTATATGAGCTCCAACACAGCGATAAGCCTGTTGGGACAAAGAAGCTGACTAAGTCTTTTGGGTAGGTTTTGTTTTGAATGTTCAGTTTACAAGCAATATGAATCAGGCACTGACACATGACACGTCTGCCAGTTGACATTCTTGTGCGAGATGTGAAGTATGAGTTTCATGTTTTTCCTTGTCATTAAATGTTTTGTGCTCAGTTGTTGATGTTCTGTTTAATATTTCTGAATTGCCAAACCATTTAATTCCAAATTTTATGTGTATGGGTTTCTAATTATTCTAGTCATGATAAATAAAGGCTTTTTAGATTTTTGGCTTGACCTTGAGTGCCTTGGCCATGAACATTTAAGTTAGCATATTCATTGTATTTCTTTTTTTTTTTTTTCTTTCTTTTTTTTTTCCTCTTTCTTTTTCCTCTTTCTTTTCTTGGTTTCAGTTCTTACTGGTGGAAATCTATAGAAAGTTTCTCTGTTTAATAAGACCCTCTAAAACATTGTAAGCAATTAATAGTTGAATTAAGGGGCATTTGACCTAAATGTTATGCTGGCAGCTCAGAGACTTGAGTTTGTTTTTGGGTGCTAATGCCATTGTATAAATATTCATAGTCAGTCATGTGACTGTTTGTTTACCCTTTTTTTTAATATATATATATATATATATTTTGAAATATGTGTCTGTTTACGCAGATGGGAGACTTTAGACAGTTTCATGCAGCATGATGTACAGGAACTGTGCCGAGTGGTGAGTAGCCTGATCCCCTTGGATAAATACACAAAATGTTATTTTTAGCAGCATCATATGACCCCTTTAACTCATTGATCAATTGAGGGGTTAGTCATGCCAGATTAGATGAACATGGTTTGGGTCCAACCATTGTGTGATTTTCCATTTTTAGCTGTTGGACAATGTGGAGAATTGATTCATTTATTCAGCCTCACCACATTTGGGTGTTTTCTCCATTTCAGTCCTACATCCAGTGTAAGCATGTGGACTATCGGTCAGAAAGAATAGAGGATTACTATGACATCCAACTCAGCATAAAAGGAAAGAAAAACAGTAAGTGTGGCTTTCTCTGATCTTCTGTCTTGCTGTCCTCCCTTCTGTTCCAGGAAGGCCTTTATTCTAGTGTGGTCTGGAAATGAATACATTTTCCAACATCTCGTAACTGAGTTCCAGGACAAAATCAACACATTCCGATACCATTTCATAATGTTGTGTAGGACTGCACACAGTATCTGCTGTACTTGTGTTGAGGTTACTAATGCACCTTCTCTGCCCTGCAGTCTTTGAGTCATTCAAGGATTATGTGGCAGTGGAACAGCTGGATGGGGATAACAAATATGATGCAGGGGAGCATGGTCTACAGGTGAGGGGTTTGCATACATCATCCTCCAATACTAACCAGCCCTAAAAGTGCAGTCACATTTACCTTAGTCATCTCAAAAGATGCTGGAATTTCATGTGAGGGACACAAGGTGAAAATGTGCATTGCACGTGGGATTCAAGTTTGTTGAACTTTTAACATGCAAATATGCAGCGTTTACCTATATAAAGCAGCTATTAAAAGTGATATCTAAGTGGTGCATTGATAACCTATTGACAATGGACAACAGACCAACTTAACAAAAATTAGCTGAAGTCTTGCTGATGTGACTGTGCCTTAACGCTATGCAATAATTTATATCATCTTGTTGTGCCGGATACATATTTTAATTCACTGTACTGGAGTTTTGACTTTATTTCTGGTTCATTTGTCTTTTAGGAAGCAGAGAAGGGTGTAAAGTTCCTGACCTTCCCTCCTATTCTGCACCTACAGCTCATGAGGTTCATGTACGACCCTCAGACTGACCAAAATATTAAGATAAATGACAGGTAAATAAGTCTTTTTTTTTTTTTTCCCCCAATGTGTGTTGTAGGTGTAAAAATGTTCTAATCTTGGTGTAATATCTGCTGTTTTACATCACAAATGAGTTTGTGATGTAATGAGTCACACTGATATTTCTTTTGAAGTAAATTCTGTGATGGCTGAAACAAGCATTGTGATTTATGGGTGGTCTGAATAAATATGTGCCATGCAGAGAGGGAGATTACGCTCTTAAAATATCTTTGAGAGTGACTCATTTAAATGTTGTTTGTCGACTGAACATTTACTTGAATATGGACTGGAGGGTGCATTTTAAGATACACTCTCTCCTATAATCTTTCTGACATAATCTCTTGCTCACTTTCACTCATATGATGTTAGAGAAATGGAGGCTGAGCCTGATACTTGATGTTGTGCCCCACAGGTTTGAATTCCCAGAGCAGTTACCTCTGGATGACTTTCTGCAGAAGCCAGATGTTAAAGACCCAGCCAACTACATTCTCCACGCTGTGTTGGTGCACAGCGGAGACAACCACGGGGGCCACTACGTCGTCTACCTTAATCCTAAAGGAGACGGCAAAGTGAGTGTCACCGCACCAATAGTGAGAACCTTTCATTTCAGGGGTCCCTAGTTTTATTTGTCGGTGGTTAACGGGATTGGCTTTGTGGGTGGCTTGTGGTTGCATGGAATGTTTTGTCAATATTGTTAAAGTAAAACCTTAAAGCATTGGAGGGCTCCAGACTGAGACTGCATTTTGGTGTTTTCTGCATATTAAGCGTCAATGTATCAAGCAGTGACCGTTTTCCTTGAAAATTATAAGGAATGTTTCCTAAGCACTAAATCAGCATATCAGAATGTTTTCTGAAGGATCATGTGACCGTGAATACTGGAGTAATGGCTGCTTTGTCATCACAGGAATAAATTAAATTTTAAAATATATTCAAATAGAAAACAGTAAATTATAATGATACCAATATTATCATATTACTTTTTATCATATTATATTACCCATATTACTTTTTTAACTGCTTTTTTGATCCAATAAATGCAGACTTGGGGAGCATAAGAGACTTCTTTAAAATACATGGTCTTTTTTTTGTTCAGTTTTGTTCAGCCTGTCAGTCCAAATCTGATTTTTGTTCGTATTTGTTTGGAATTCAATCATATTTCGATTTTTACTAGTATGTTTCAAGCTACATTCATATCGTTTGAAATCCTGTTCAAATCGCATTTTTGTACATTTGTTTGTCTGACCGCTCCGATAAAATTTAGCTTTGTCGCTTTCTCACGCCACATAAAATGTAAACGCATCAGACGTTGTTTGTAGAAAACAACATTTTTGATATTAATCGATTCTCATTTTTACGGAACGATATAGATTCTTAAATCATTAGTCCGATAGAAAAAAAACTGTAGAGAGGGGCATTTTGCTAAATATATGCACCATATAACATTCATTATAAATTTGACTGTTCTTCAATATTTAATTTATGTTTGAATAAATCCATCAAGTTTTTATGACAGCCACCATTATGTTTATATTTAAAAAAAAATAAAAATGAATGGAAGTGAATTAATGTAATTAACTTTATTATTTTAAAAACTTCATTAAGTGTAATTTTAACAAATCAGTAAATTTTAACCTTCAATATTATAGTAATGTAGTACCAACTGACTCTCATGTATATTTTACAGCATTAGTTGAGAGATTTTTTTTTCCTTGAGAAAATTTGGCATGTACTGTACCTGATATCCAAAATAATCGATATTGAATCGAATTGGTAATCGAATCGCAAGCTTGTGAATGAGAATCGAATCGTGAAATTTGTGTCAAAACCCAGCCCTAGAAAACATGCTGAATGTCTTTGCAAAAACAAGGTTGTGTTGTTGTGAAGTGCTAGTCAAGCAGAAAATATGCTGCGCATTTCAGTTTTCTATGTTTCTGCCACTGCCTCATAAGATAGCAACATGTTGTCATGGTGTAAGACAACATCTACATGCAAACTGTCTGAACAGATGCAATACACAGTCCGGGCAATCAATCATTTAATATAGATTTCAGTAGAGGAAACACAAATAACCGGATTTGGACAGACATTCGGGAGAAAGCTTTACCGGCCCCAAATTTTTGACTGGTAGCATACTTATCAAATCAAAAAGTTTCAAATATCCTTTAGCCTTTGTCATCTTGATGCTACATGGGCAGCGCTCAGCTTATGGCAACACCGCTTCAGCAGACAGAGTTTACTTGCAGAGTTCCAGATTCTCCTTTCTAGTCATCTCCTGTTTCTCCCGTCTGTCTTGTCAAATAAAAGTCTAAAACATTTCTTTGGACACTATTTGAATATTTACAATATTACATTGCACCAACAAAAATGCTACCAAATCAGGTGATGGTGCCACCAGTTTTCTTGTTAGTCTGGAGCCCTGCTTTGTATCTGTTTTTTACTAGTAGTGTTTAGTCTGGTGTCAAACGTTTTGACTTTTGTTGATGAAATTCCCACATGCTTTCATCAGTTTTTTCCAAATGTAATGTTTGTTTGTTTGTCTTGCAGTGGTGTAAGTTCGATGATGACGTCGTTTCACGGTGCACTAAAGAAGAGGCCATTGAACACAATTACGGTGGTCACGATGATGACTTGTCAGTGCGTCACTGCACCAACGCTTACATGTTGGTGTACATCAGAGAGTCCAAGCTCAGTGAGTGGCATTAGATCGATAGATAGATAGATATATATATAGATATATAAATAAAATAATGATTGGTATTTCTGTACAGAATTTGATTAAACCTGCTAGCCTATACACACACACACACACACACACACACCTATTTATACCTGCTGTGAGGTTAATTTAAGATGCTACTTTTTTTTTTTTTTTAGCACGAGGTAATTTCACTTTGACTAAGTCCACCCCAAATGAAAACCACCCTGTTTTTAGTTGTGGATTCCACGGCTTGCATTTGTCCTATGTCCATTTGTGCTCATAAGTGCTGTTGTCATGTCCAGGTGAGGTCTTGCAGCCGGTCACAGACATGGATATCCCTCAGCAGCTGGTTGAGAGGCTGCAGGAGGAGAAGAGGGTGGAAGCCCAGAAGAGAAAAGAGAGGCAGGAGGCTCACCTTTACATGCAAGTACAGGTATGGAGTCACATAATGCCAGATTAAATCAGTCACGTTTGTTTATTCAAATGTCCTGTCTGAATGGAAGATGTATCATGTATCACACTTGGTGTGGCAGGTAAAATGGGTCATTTCAGGTCTTGTTTGCAAAGACTTTAAGTTTAGATCCCGAGAGTGGGCTTTTTTATATAATTCTATTCTACTTTGTGTTTCTGTTTAACAAATATTAGCTCTTTGTTCCTGTAGATGGTGACAGAAGACCAGTTCTGTGGGCATCAGGGCAACGACATGTATGATGAAGAGAAAGTAAAATACACAGTGTTCAAAGTTCTGAAGAGCTCCACTCTGGCTGAGTTTGTTCAGAACCTCTCACAGACCATGGTGAGACTTTACTTGACACAATTTCTGTTGATGACATCTGCTTGAGTCCTTTTCTTGACCGAAACGGTTTATCCAGATTTATTTATAAATGTATTCATTGATGATGCAATATGCCTTGCCAAAATGTCAGCCAATAAATACTTGCACTGTGCAACTGTAGATTTCTTGTTCGGCAAATTGTCAGTTGGCAACCAACATTTGTCATTATTCCATTTTTGTTTATGGTTTAATATGACTTGTAATGATGAACTCTGCAATCTTACCTTTACAAAGCAGTTATTAATACCTTACCTTCAAAGCAGTTATTAATGTTTTTCATTTTTTCATGGTGACAGTCAACCAGCAGTGTAAAAAATGAGCTTTTAGCATCACACAGCAAATGCATGAGCAAACAGCGAAAAGATAATCCTGCTACTGTAACCACATCATTTATTAATGCTGCAATGCATTGCTTGCAAATCCTTAAACCAGCAGTATTGTCTATTATGAAATAGTTTGTTCTGACAACTGTTAGGCTAGTTGGGATTTGTGGTGTCAATTTAGGCATCGGAACATTGTATTGTTCTGTATACACACTACTTTTCAGAAAGTTGGATCAGTAAGAATTGTTCTGACAACTCTGTTAGGCAAGCTTGTGTTAGGTTGTTTTAAATTCTCATTTGTTGGTGTTTATATGTAGTTAATGTCAGATTAGTTGCATTTATTTTCTGGTGTGTCCATGAGTCTCAATTGACGTTTGTTTCTCCTTCAGGGTTTCCCTCAGGACCAGATGAGACTGTGGCCAATGCAGGCCAGAAGCAACGGCACTAAACGGCCGGCCATGTTGGATTATGAAGCAGATTGCAACAAGTCTGTAAGTCTGCGCACTCACATTTTTAAACGTTCTTATTTTCTAAAGTCATTCTTGTTTCTTATGTTGCTCTCTCTGTGAGAATAAAGCTGTTCATTTCATTTTCACAAACAGATGATCGACTTGAGCGATAACGAGAACCCATGGACAATATTTCTGGAAACTGTAGATCCAGAAATGGCCGCCAGCGGTGCAACGTTACCCAAGTTCGACAAAGACCGTGAGTTTCAATGTGTGCATTTACAGTATATTCAGAACCATTTTAGGCAATTGATATTTCGCGTTTCAATTGTTTATTCTTACTGAAGAGCAAAAACGGTCTACAAAACGTTTCCAGTTCTGATAGCATCAACCTTTTAACCTTGTTTGGATTTTCAGATGATGTTATGTTGTTCTTGAAGATGTATGATCCAAAAACCAAAAGCTTAAATTATTGTGGACATATCTACACGCCTATATCCTGTAAAATACGTGAGTATTCAAAGCTATGTCTAATAGGATTGTTCTCATTAAGTTTTTGTCAAGATCTAATTAAACTGATGTCGATCCTTTCTGATGCTTACTTTGTTCTAACCCTGACCCAAACAGGAGGCTTGCTGCCCGTTATGTGTGAAAGAGCAGGGTTTCAGCAGGGAACTAGCCTTATCCTCTATGAGGTAAGACTTGGTTTACACTGAATTCCCAATGATGCATTTATCATTTGTAATTTTGTATAGAAAGTGGTTAGTAGAGATGCATGATATGCATGTAATAAAATGGACAATTGGCCCATGTAATGTTATATTAAAAAATAAATTAATAAAATAAAAACAGAACATTTTGAATAAATAAAATAAAACTATTTTGTCTGCTGCAAGTCAATTCAAGCTTTAGAACACACTGATGTTCTAATGCTTGAATTGACTTGCCGCAGACAAACTGTTATTTTATTTATTCAATGTTCTGTTTTTATTTTATTAATTTATTTTTTTATATACACTACTTTTCAGGAATGAATTATTAAAGGGATTAATTCTTTTATTTTAGCAAGGGCGCATTAAATTGATCAAAATTTACTTGTAAATGTCTTCACTATTTCAAATAAATGCTGTTCTTTTATTCATTCTATTCATCAAAGAGTCCACAAAAATATTAAGCATCACAACGGTTTTCAACATTTATAATAAAAACGTTTATTTACATTCTAAAAATGTACAAATTAAACTTTTGAGTGTTGGTTTATTTCGTGCATTCGTAATGGTTAGTGTAAATGTGTTCTGTCAGCGTTACGTAGGAACATATCACTAAAACATGATGCATTCTGTGTTACAGGAAGTTAAACCGAATTTAACAGAGCGAATACAAGACTATGATGTCTCCCTGGACAAGGCTCTGGATGAGCTAATGGATGGAGACATAATTGTGTTCCAGAAGTAAGTATTCATTGTCTTAATTCCAAAGTCATTTTACACTGCTTAACAGGGCTCTGAAATTGATTGTTCTTTTGTTGTATCGCCACCAGGGATGATCCTGAAAATGAAACCAGTGAGCTGCCTACTGCAAAAGACTACTTCAGAGACTTGTACCACCGTGTAGATGTCATCTTCTGTGACAAGACCATTCACAATGACCCAGGCTTTGTTGTGACACTGTCAAACCGAATGAACTACTTCCAGGTTCGTTTTTTTAAAAGTAGATCAGAATGTGCCAGTAACTACTTGTACCACCGTGTAGATGTCATCTTCTGTGACAAGACCATTCACAATGACCCAGGCTTTGTTGTGACACTGTCAAACCGAATGAACTACTTCCAGGTTAGTTTTTTTAAAAGTAGATCAGAATGTGCCAGTAACATGAAAAAGAGCCTCTTAGAAAAATAATCTCATATTTAATTTTTCAGGTGGCAAAGACTGTTGCGCAGAGGTTAAATACTGACCCCATGCTCCTACAGTTCTTCAAGTCACAGGGGTACGTCTTTTGATTTTCAGTTTGGTGTGGCTTCTTTCCCCCATGTTTTCATCCATAAACCTTCCTTTTTATTCTTCTTCCTCTCAGGTACAGAGACGGCCCTGGCAACCCACTCAGGCACAACTATGAAGGCACTCTCAGAGACCTGCTGCAGTTTTTCAAGCCCCGGCAGCCTAAGAAGCTCTACTACCAGCAGGTGAGAGAGGTCTTATCTTCCACTTGGCGCTCCTCTTAGGGAATATGAGATCTTCTAAGCCGTTACATTCCGGGCATCTGATTTATTCATGGTTTTGCTTCCCCACAGCTCAAGATGAAGATCACAGACTTTGAGAACAGGAGGAGTTTCAAAGCCATTTGGCTCAACAGTATGTTTCGGGAGGAGGTAAGAAGTTGCTGCAATGATTCTACACTGAATATACCGTCATGCCAGCCAGCCCTTCTCATTTGCAATAATGTGTGTTTCCACTATGTTCTGCACACTTGTCATTGTGAATATTTTCTCTCCCTCACCTTAGGAGATCACACTATACCCTGACAAGCATGGCTGTGTTCGGGACCTTCTGGAGGAATGTAAAAAGGCAGTGGAGCTGTCCGACAAAGGCTCAGAGAAGCTGAGGTCTGTGTGTTCTCAATTCAGTGCACTTTTCATTAATCAGGGATTTCTGTTTCAAGTCTGTATTGTTATTCAGTGTCTGCTCTGAGAGGTCTTTAAGGGACTTTCCATGAGGGTTGTGAGTTTTTCTAGTTTTTGCCTTCAACAAATGGATCTTTATTCAATTATTACTTTGTTCTATTCGTTATGTGATGTTGAAATGATTTAAAACCCTGGTTTGTGTTAGAATTTTTGTAGTCATTTAAAAGATGTGAGGTGGGGTTTTTTTTTTTTTAGTTTTACAGTAAAACAGTATTGTGAAATGTAATTGCAATTTTAAATAAATGTTGTATTTTAATATATTTTTTAATGTATTTTTTCCCCTGTGGTGGCAAAATCTTCATCACATCATCCCTCATAAATCATTTTAATATGCTGATTTGGTGTTAAAACATTTTAAATTCAGTGTTGAAAGCATTTTTTTTGCGCAAACTAATACATTTCTTTTTATTCTTTGAATAGAAGGTTCAAAAGAATAGCATTTATTTTAAATTGTCATTTTTTAACAATTTGATAAAAATCTTACGACCCCAAACTTTTGAACGGTAGTGTGCATGTACCTAGTGGTGCATAAAACACTTCCCGTAAATCTTTTCAGCTTTTTTTCCCCCTTACTATAAAGTACAGAGGCATTGTAATTGTTCAATTTATAGTTAATCCAACATACCTAATGTTCTTAAAAAGATGTCTTGTTTTTATGACATGTTGCATGAGAAAGGATAACAGACTGGAGGTGATATATCAGCCAGTCGTGCATTAATAACTCATTGATGCTGCCGCTATCCATTATACGAGTCACTCTGACCATAGTTCTGATCCCTTTCACTGGTCACTGCTAATATTAACAGTGTCCTTTTTTGCCCTCTCTGTAGGCTGTTAGAAATTGTCAGCTACAAAATTATTGGGGTTCACCAGGAAGATGAATTGCTAGAATGTTTATCTCCAGCAGCCAGTCGAACATTCAGAATAGAGGTAAGGAAGCGCTGATACACGCCAACCCTCAAAGCCCATCATTTACTGATGTGCACAGGAAAGGACCTGTTCCCTTGTAAAGCCTCTTAAAATGATTCAGCATCTGAGATGCCACTTTTATTTGTGGATGCTGTTCCCCTGGAAACAAGTTCCATTTCTTTCATGGCAGGAAATCCCTCTCGACCAGGTGGACCTGGACAAGGAGAATGAAATGCTGATTCCAGTTGCACATTTCCACAAGGAAGTCTTTGGGACATTCGGAATTCCCTTTTTGCTCAAAATCCGTCAGGTGTGTTAGCTGAGTGCATATGTAGGCGGGCAGCTGCCGCTTTCTTTTGCCGTGTAGGTGGATGGCTGTTATTTGTTCAGTTTGTGTGCGTCATGTCGTGTCCGTTTTAATGTGTGCATTTACTGTGGCAGGGGGAACCCTTCAGAGAAGTGATGAAGAGAATTCAGAGCATGCTTGACATTCAGGAGAAAGAGTTTGAGAAGGTAAGAAGCTTTGCAAGTGTGTCAAATGTGATCACAATTAGTGTTTATTTTTCTTCAACCTGGAAATATTTTGCACATTAACCCTTAAACGCACAACTCTGGTCACTGTTGTCCAAAGGTGTGTTTATTTTATGTTTTACTGTGCAACAATATTGAATTTCTCATGCCATGTAATTCTTCTTGGCTCCACAATGTGGTATTGTCTTATAAACAATGATAGGGAAGCATCAATCATAAACTACCTTGGATTTAAAAGAATGAACCAGTAACATCCTTGAGACTTGACATGGCTTAACAATTTCCTGCTTAGCAAGTGCATAATCAAATATTAGTGTAGCTTGATGATGCATCCAAAATATTTTAAAGGGGTCATATGATGCTGCTAAAAAGAACATTATTTTGTGTATTTGGTGTAATGAAGTGTTTATGCGGTTTAAGGTTAAAAAAACATTATTTTCCACATACTGTACATTTTCTCCTCCATGCCCCGCCTTTCTGAAACGTGTCGATTTTTACAAAGCTTATCGTTCTAAAAAAGCGAGGTGAATAAGTTTATCTTGGTCTCATCAGACCACAGGACATGGTTCCAGTAATCCATGTCCTTAGTCTGCTTGTCTTCAGCAAACTGTTTGCGGGCTTTCTTGTGCATCATCTTTAGAAGAGGTTTTCTTCTGGGATGACAGCCATGCAGACCAATTTGATGCAGTGTGCGGTGTATAGTCTGAGCACTGACAGGCTGACTGCCCACCCCTTCAACCTCTGCAGTAATGCTGGCAGCACTCATATGTCTATTTCCCAAACACAACCTCTGGATATGACGCTGAGCACGTGCACTCAACTTCTTTCTA
>NW_015541005.1:1212732-1214164 GCF_001515605.1 Sinocyclocheilus anshuiensis | reverse complement strand
GTGTCACGATACACGTATTTGTATTGAACCGTTCGGTACGCATTACAAACCGAACGATTCATTGGACTAATCCTATTGCATATGGAAAATAAAAGAGCTTAAAGTGTGTGAAATATATTGTTCGCACTGCCACTGCCACTCAACAAGACGTAACAGGCAACGTGCTGTCTGCCCAGTGACGCCATAACCTCCCCCTAACGTGGGGTGCGTCAAAAGATGATCGTGTATCGATGATAGCCAGAGATGAGAGAGTGAGAGCGATAACACCAAATTTAACACACCTGCTCCCCATTCACACCTGAGACCTTGTAACACTAATGGGTCACATGACACCGGGGAGAGAAGATGGCTGATTGAGCCCAAGTGCCACTGCGCTCAACAATGAAGCCCAAACGACGTAACAGGCAAACAGTGGCATAGCGGACAGACCCATGATAACCTCCCAGTGCTGGGTTGCGTCGAAAGACGATGAACTTGTATCGACGATAGCCAGAAATATTGTCAAAAATATCAATTATTGACAATATTAAGAGGATTTGGCATTTCCAATTAATGTAGGCCTGTTACATTCTTATTTTTATTAGACCTATTATTATTGTGAATTTACTTTTATTATTAAATTAAAATGACAATTAATTTGCCCTGCAATATTACCACATAACTGACATGCTGCGAGGATAACAAAAGATTAGGCTATTTACTCTTCAATTAAAATGTTTTTAAAAAAATGTCTTTTAGAGCAGGTATATATACAATGAATTATAGGCCTATAATTAAAATATTAACTCAGCAGTCATCAATAAAAATCCATGAATAAAAAGCTTTAGCCTATTTCAAACGCCGACTTAAAAAAAACAACCCGTTTAACATGAAATACGTTTCTAGTCTTTTTTTTTCTTTTTTCTTTTTTCTCTCTCTTTGTACGGGCCACAAGAGGAATGTTAAGGGAATAAAAAACAGTTAGCTATATACCGTTATTAGCATTTGTTGAAGTAGATTCGTCTCTCGTTGTCTCTGAGAGAATTTGTGACATCAGATGCCGAAAGCTCCTTCATTACTCCGTCATTCCGTTTTTACTTTCACTTTCTGCGTATAGTGAATTGACTAAGATTAAGACATTCACTGGCATAACTTTTGCACAAAGTTTGCACGTTACTTGTGTGATATCCATTGGCTCGCCTTCAATGGTTTAAAACGGAAATCTTTCCAACATTGCGACGTAACCAATTACCCCCTTACCGAATGTACCGAACCGTGACACCACTGTGTCGTACCGAACCATGAATTTTGTGAACCGTTACACCCCTATATATATATATATGTATGTATGTATATGTATGTATATATGTATGTATGTATATATATGTATATATACATGTATATATGTATATGTATGTATATATGTATATGTATGTATATGTATATGTATTTA
>NW_015541005.1:1207491-1212607 GCF_001515605.1 Sinocyclocheilus anshuiensis | reverse complement strand
TATATATATATAAACATTAGTAAATCGAGAAGTCAGTGTGTACATTATTTTCAAATTCAGTCAATATTTTAGGTCAAATTAAATGAATCCATAAAATTAAAATGACCATTGCTCACTAATTAGCAGATCGTAGTCCAGATTAAGTTTAGTTCCACCCAGATGATCATTCATAAAATATTTTCCATTTTCTTTTAGTTCAAGTTTGCAATAGTGATGATGGGCCGGCATCAGTATATCAATGAGGAAGACTACGAGGTGAATCTGAAAGACTTTGAGCCACAGCCAGGTATGTTACGCTCCTTTGACCTCTGTAGTCTCAATCAGTAGACATTGTGTTTACGTTTGTGCCAACTTGGCTGTATGCTGTCCTTTCTCAGGGAACATGTCGCACCCGAGGCCTTGGTTAGGGCTCGACCACTTCAACAAAGCTCCAAAGAGAGGTCGCTACACGTATCTGGAAAAAGCGATCAAGATTCACAACTGACAAGCCCCCGCTCTAACCGACCATACTAAAGACTTTAACCAAACCTCTTGTGTGCACCACTTTTAACACCTGCTGTCTGGGTAGACAGTCACCATGTATGAAGTCTTCAGCTAATGGAGTGACTGCTGATGCTCCTGTTTTCCTTTTGAGACTGTTCGATTTGGCTTCTCTAACTATTGACTGCCTATTTGTCTGGAAGAATGAATTGGATTTTAACAAGAAAGGGGGAACAGTATGTCCTAGACTTTTGTTTTGATTTTTATTCTTTGTTGTTTTTTTATTTGTTTGTTTTTCTTTTTAAGTTCGTTCGTTTTTTTTTTTTTTTTTTTAAATTGTTACGGCAAGAAAGCTGCTGCATTGTGAGGTGGAGGCAATGGAAAGGGGAGTTTTGTCATTTGCAGACGATTAAAAGGATTCCTCCATCCTTTAACAAAAAAAAAAAAACACCGCAAATGGCTGAGGCTTTTGCTAGTTGCCCTGACATGGTTGTCTCTTTTCTGGTCACTTACTGCAACTAGTCAATTTTCATGTTTACACGATTCTTCTTTCTCACTTAGTTTGGTTGGAGAAATTCAGTTTGTCTTCTCTGGAAATCCTGTATAAAGTAAAGAGCCACAGCATCCGTTTTAAAATAAATGAAAAATAAATAAATTGTCTGTACTTCATCTTGCACGTTGGCACTTAATATCCAAGGTTTTACATTTCTCAGCACTGTTAAATGTAATCTTGGTTGGAGTTTGATTTGCATATCCCTTTTGGTTTCTGCCCCTTTCCCCTCTCCCCATAAAGTTTTTTTTTTTTTTTTTTTGGTTATCCCCAGTCTTTAGCTCCTCTGTCACCGGCTATGGGATTATTCTGATGGGGAGGGAGCGGTCGCTTGCTGACCTCTCCAGATTCGTTGTACTGTTTGTTGGCACGAGGTTGCAGACGTATAGAAGACTGGTTTGGGACTTAGAGAACCAGCATTAATGAACCAATACCATTTTTTCTCTTTAAGCACAGAAGGAATGCTCCCTAGTGCATAGTTGGCTACTAGTCAATTTTCATGTTTACACCATTCTTCTTTCTCACTTAGTTTAGTTGGAGAAATTCAGTTTGTCTTCTCTGGAAATCCTGTATAATAAAGTAAAGAGCCACAGCATCCGTTTTAAAATAAATAAAAATGAAATAAATTGTCTGTTCTTCATCTTGCACGTTGGCACTTAATATCCAAGGTTTTACATTTCTCAGCACTGTTAAATGTAATCTTGGTTGGAGTTTGATTTGCATATCCCTTTGGTTTTTTATCCCTTTTTTTTCTCTCCCCATAAAGTTTTGTTTTCCCTGTTTGTTAGCTCCTGTCACTGGCTGTGGGATTATTCTGATGTTAAGGGAGGGGTCGCTTTGCTGATGGCTCCAGATTCATTGTACTGTTTGTTGGCACGAGGCTACAGACGTATAGAAGACTGGTTTGGGACTTAGAGAACCAGCATTAATGAACCAATACCATTTTTTCTCTTTAAGCACAGAAGGAATGCTCCCTAGTGCATAGTTGGCTTTGTAAAAACAATTAAAATTGTATATTTAAAGAATGAACATGTAAAATTAAAAGCACCGATTTGTTGGGTACAGATCAACTCAGATGTTCATATTCATTGTGTGTAGTTTTCTTTGGATCCTGACAGTTTCATTTGGTCTTTATTTTTTTCCTTAACTAAGTGCAGCAGTTTGTCTCATTTAAGTGCAGTACAAAGAAAACCTGCAGATCACATTTCTTTTTTGATTTTTTTTCTCTCCAGTCTAATTCCTCCGTGTAGCAGCAGTGTACGACAACTCTTCCTGTATATTGCCTTTTTGCTGGAAAATGTATGTTGAATAAAATTTTCTATAAAAGCTACAGCCATGGCCCTTGAAGAATTGACTCAACATGGTGTTCAGATTGTCATGCTGTGCTAGTGTCACGTAATGTGAAGATTTCAGTGTGTATAAACGGCACATGCAGAGTTCTCATTGAGGTATTGCACAGACACATTTCAGTTTTATATTATTACATTTAAGACAGTTCCATTTAGATGAACATATAACATATTTAACATTATAAAAGATTCAGACTTTTTACAGAAGTGATAAATTGCTAAACAACAAGTCAGCTTTAGCAGTATGGTAATTCAAAAAGTGAATGTTGGAAGTATGATTTCCGGTGTTTTATTTAAGAGATCTTGTGGGTTCTGAATTGTTTGTTCTCAACCTTTTTGACTCCCGTTGCACACAACAGTATTCAAAACCCCATGACGTTTTTTTTTTTTCCCCAGTTTGTAATATATACAAGATAATTATTTTATTTTTTTTTTACGTTTCTACAGGTTGTACCCGATAAAATATATTAGAGCTTGACATAACTATAAAAATGTCTATCCTTTATAAATTGCTTATGGAGTTTAATATTAATTTACACGACATTTTAAGCTCTAGACATTACACCTTCGAATGAAGATACCTCATATATCCTGGCTTTTCTAGACGGTGCATTTAAAAAAAAAAAAAAAAAGTTCCAGATGGGTGCATGTCAATGCCATGGAAGAACCATTTTGGTTCCCCAAATAACCTTTCATTTAAACACTTTCATTTTCTCATTTTAATAATCTAAAGAACCTTTTATCCAATGGAAGGTTTCCATGGATGTTAAAGGTTCTTCATGAAACCATCAATACCAAGAAACTTTATGAAACCCTGGTTCTTCAAAGAAAATTAAAAAGAAATATCTTGCTTTTTAGTTTTTAACATTTCAATTATTGCATTGTCTTGATTTACATAACTTAAGTCATCTTGAAGCCCATTTGAAGTTTGCCGAGGCCCCTGGGTTGAGAACAACTGTTTTAAATGGTGCAGTTGATGCCCAAATTACTGCTATTTACATCACGTAATTTATGGTTCCACAAACTTCTCAGCCCTCTGAACCCTTAACCATGAGTCCTTTATAGATATACAATCAAAACAATGCGTAGACCATTCATATTCATTTGATAATGTAATAATGTAATGTATTATGTAATCAACGAAGCCTAAGCCAGATGAACACCAAAAGGTTCTCAAAGATCACAAAGCTTTAGTTTATACTAGATGACGTCTGTATTGGCCTGAAAGTGTCCTCCAGTCCTTCATATAGTGTAAGGTGCCACACAAATCCATGAGTGGTGTTAAAATTGGGGAAGGGATGGGATGGGGTTAGCAGCATTGCTTCTTTTCAATGTGCAGGATCTTACTGCATTTCGGGCATGTGTGATAGACGTCTTTGAAAAACTTCATGAAGAACGGAATCAGACAGCAGCATAAAACAAACCTGGAAATGAGGAGGACAGTCAGTTTGGCTTTGATAATGTACGCAAGAGTTGATCTTTTTAGCTGCGAATTCAAATGGACTCATACCCGCACAGGATGAAGAGCAAGCACATCAACCAGGCGTAAACTCCCACTTTGTAGGTGACATTGGTTAAGACCTGCTGTTGGCAGCTTGTGCAGGTGGCCATTCCTGGATTGCGACCCAGCTCATATGATTCGTAGCTGACAAATTTGTTTTTGGCTTCCGTTGATTGAACTAAAGGAGAAGAATGTGTTTTAGTAAGTTTAGTCTTCTTTATTATGATTTATCTGCTTTTCTTTACCATTTTATCATATTTCATCCAATGATTTGTTATATATCTTATATTTAGTACAACTTTGGGACTAGAGGGTCACTCTAGACAGGAACCCTTGATTGTCACAAAGTTGCAAGTAATGTTGTGTTGTACATTTGTTTGTTTGTTCCACCATGGAATGAATTAAAAAAAAAAAAGAAACAATTGTGATGTTTTATCTCATAATAATGACTTTATTTCTCACAATTGGGTCACTCTAGACAGGAACCCTTGATTGTCACAAAGTTGCAAGTAATGTTGTGTTGTACATTTGTTTGTTTGTTCCACCATGGAATGAATTTAAAAAAAAAAGAAACAATTGTGATGTTTTATCTCATAATAATGACTTTATTTCTCACAATTCCAAGTTGACATCTCACAAATATGACATTTGTTTCTCAGAATTGTCAGTTGTTCCAGACAGATCCTTTCGTTCACAAGATTTGGTGCACCTTAAAAACTATTTAAGCCAAAAAATCTGAGGGGGAAAAAAAGGCAAAATTGCGAGATACGAACTCAGAATTCAGAGAAAAAAAGTTAGAAATCTGAGACGTACACTCAAAATAAAACTCAGGGAGGGAAAATCAGAATTGCGAGACATAAACGTACAAGATATGAACTCGGAACTGTGAGAAAAAAGTTTGAATTGTGTTCTAAACGTGCAATTCTAAGAATGAAAGTCAGATTTTATGTAAATATATAGATTTTATTTCTTTATTTTTAATCCATGACGGTAACAGGCTTCCATAAACCCTGCACATATTAGGTTCATTTAAATGTTGTATAAAAGCAATATAATGACATTAGCAACGCTCCAATGTAGTATACAGTAAAATCGTCTCAGGTTACTTATGTAACCATGGTTCCCTGAGTAGGGAACGAGACACTGCGTCCTCTAGGGGTCGCTATGGGGAACGCCTCGTCGTGACCCGTGTCTGAAGCATACATTGAAAAAACACCAACTCGTTGGCCGGCGACA
>NW_015541005.1:1191290-1207233 GCF_001515605.1 Sinocyclocheilus anshuiensis | reverse complement strand
CAAGGAGGGAGTTTTGAGAGACGATGTCTCACTCCTAGAGAGATAGCTGGCTAGCGTCTCTTCTACAGGGGGCATTCTCTCATAGCCGTTTTCGCGCATCGCCTCGATGTTCGCATAACTGGTATGCTGAAACCGATGGATGCGTGAGGAAAACGGTCTCTTCCATTCCTTCTCGATCTCAGTATGGAGATCAGGAAGGAAAGGAAGGCTCACCTGAGCTGGAGGGTTATGGCCAGAAAGATAACGTTCCTCGAGACGACCTCGCGACGTCACTTCCTTAGTTCGCTTCCACGGCAAGTCAAGCCTCGCCGTGGCGCAATCCATAACCTCTAAGAGCTCGTCATACGCAGGGCAGGAGGATGAGAAGGCTCAGCCTCAGCTTCTTCGCTCTCTCCATCCATTTCCTGCTCTTCCTGGGCTGAACCCAGCAGAGCACTGGCCCCTGGATCAGATGATGTTAAAGAGAGAACATCATCCTCCGGTGAGCGCGAGAGGGAAAGCCCCTCTTTAAACTCATCAGCCAGGTCCACCTGTGATCTCCACGAGCTCATTCTCCTCCGTGCCTCAGCAGCAGCGGATCCTGAACCGCGGGAAGCAGATGGCTGCCCCTCTTTACTCGAAAAGAGAGACAAGCGAGAGCGGAGCTTTTTCATTGAAAGACGCTCGCAGTGCGTGCTCTTCGCTCAAACAAACAACACATAGATCGTGTGTGTCATCTGGTGTCAAATAGCAATGACACGGACGCACACACCTTCTAAATGCTCTGCTAGTGCTCGCCATAATAAATAGAGATAACTCTTACTTTTTCCTTGGAATGCACGCTTCAAACAGAACAGTCAATGAAGACGAAGAAGAGAATGATGTGTGCTCCCGGCGCCTATTTATACTATAGTCGCACCGGTAGTGACGTCATGGCTGTCGCCGGCCAACGAGTTGGTGTTTTTTCAATGTATGCTTCAGACACGGGTCACGACGAGGCATTCCCCATAGCGACCCCTAGAGGACGCAGTTCGAAGTTCCCATGAAAGGGGCCCTTATTAAGGACTTTGACATAGTCTTTTATTATTATTTTTAGGGGGGAAAATGCTTCAATGCTTTAAAAAAAAGCCTGGCAAATCAGTCATGTGGTCTAATCAACATGTGGAAAAAACATAAAACAGGAAACAATCATATCAAAATGATCAAATGATTATGATCAACTCTGCATAACCTCATTAATGTCTAAGCGTCATAAAATATCCGATTTTTTGACGTTTTTATGACATGGCAAGATTAGTTCAAAAAATGAAAAAGCCAAGTAATGTGACCCCCATGATAATGATTCAAAGGTATACACATTATTTTTTTACTTGTTGCACCACAAGACATTTTTAGAGTTAATCAATTTAAACATCTCTTGAAAATGGTTTATATGAAGTTCCCAACCCAGGTTTGGGAGGAGCCTAATCATTCAGTCCTGTCAATCATTGTTACAACCCCATATAAGCAGCAGTCATTGCTCCGTTCAAGCGACAGTTCTTCCGGCATCCCTCCACCTCCCCTTCTCCTCCTTTAATTCCTTCTCTTTTTCATCCACACTGTATGGTGGGTTCTGAGCTCAAGCCGAGCTTAGGGTTTTGAGCCTCCTTCGTGGACAGCAAGCCAAGTTCGTTTACCATTACCTGGCAGGGCTGAATGGGCAGGCGAACTCGTGAAATGGTTATTTTCAAAACCATATGAAACTAACATCAATGCAAAGAATATATTTCTAAAACCATTTATATTTTATTTAATATATTTTCGTTGTTGTCATCTTTATATGTCACTGACCCTCGACACCTTCACCTACAATACTGTCCCATACACAATCATTCTTCTACTCAAGATTGTAGACATTGTATATGATGTAAACAGCGCCTATTTTTGTCTCATAACATCCTCATATACGGAATATATCTAACATTGGAATGTTTTTTTTTTTTCTGTATGCAAGGCTTTGATCAGGTTGCTCCCGGCGCCTATTTATACTATAGTCGCACCGGTAGTGACGTCATGGCTGTCGCCGGCCAACGAGTTGGTGTTTTTTCAATGTATGCTTCAGACACGGGTCACGACGAGGCGTTCCCCATAGCGACCCCTAGAGGACACAGTTCGAAGTTCCCATGAAAGGGAACCAAACATCATCAAGCAAAACATGGGTAATTCTTTCCACATGACTTTTACAACTAACAGTTTTCCAAAGATTAATGACAGGAAACAGGCTCACCAGGTCTGGCTGATTCCATCTGGATTCGAGAATCTCCAATAGTGGAGCTTGGTGGGGTGAATGGAGTGTGCACATGGTAGACCTTGACGTTGGAGCCCTTGGCACCCTCTACTGTTAATGCCAAGTGAAAAAAAAATACAGGTAGAACATTAATATTTCTGAAATATATCTATTTCAGGATTTCACATTTGTTGCACACACACTGGCTTGCCTGTTTTTAGTCTTATTCCATTATCATGAGTCATTCAAAATGAACAATGATACTAATTGACTTACCTGGTATGACATACGGAGGTGGGTCCCCGGTTCCGTCAGCACTCATTCTGTCTTTGGCTGGGTGTCAACTGCTGGGACAAAATAGAAGTCTTAATATTGTGACATGATGTTTTACGATCTATTTCTCACATGCTAAAATGTGCTAAAATTACTTAATCTGTGCTACCAACTGAAAGGATCTGTTAAAAGCCCCAAAACGTTTTGACCAAAAAAAGTCACATTGTGAGCAAGGCACTCGAAAACTGTAATATACTGTAAATGTGATTATGTATTAGTAACTTGAATTGTCTGTTATTGGCAAGAAAAAACATGAGAAAATTCTCAGTAAAGATGCTGAAATGGGCAGACGCCATGTAAACTCTGACTTTCTCAGTGAAATAACCTGAACGCTCATTTTTCTCTTCTTCAATAATCATCAATATATGTGTAGCTGCCTGTTTCCTGTTGCTCAAACTTGTTTTGCCAAAGTGAATAAAATGCAAACATATTACAAGTCAAGTGGCATTTATTTTCATGATATGGTAAACGCCTTAGTTAACAAAAAGACAACAGTGTTGCAAGCCCAGGCACTGATTGATACAGACGTCCACCCAAAGACAGAAGAGGAATGTTGTTCTGCTGCATGTCTGACTGAGTTACTAATACTCGAATAATCAAACCCTGATGCTTCTCATGGAAAATAAGAGCTGGTTAAACTGACAATTTCTACAGCAATATGATATTGTATGTCATATAGACCAAAAAAACTGCTCCAGCAGCTGTGTTGATGAGGGATCATTTGGACATAAAACAGCCTGAGTTTGTCATTTGCAATAATTTATCAAATCTCTGTTTAGATGTACTCTCAAATGGGATCTTGTTTTCATTTTCACAAGAACAGGAACTTCTCTAACCAAATATATCAGATTGGCTCCAGAATATCAAATATTTCCAATAGATTTATGTCAACGCAGATATAAAGTATAGTTAAGCTATTTTGGTCATGTTTAGGTGTGTATCAGTAGGAGGTGGCCTGGAAACGTCAAACAGCCTAACTGCATCAGTTAAAACACACAAAGTCAAAAAGCACCATTCAGCGGTCAGGTCGCCTTTGATCAAAGCATTCACTGTGCTGTCTTTTTATTAAATGACGCATTTTAACTCCTGCTGTTCAGCCATAACAAAGCTAGCGTAACAGTCAAATCATAACAAGGCCTCAAAATCTTTCGTTTAAATTTATTAACATTTCTACTTATTTGAACTCTTCTTCTATTCTTCAGCTATTTCTTAAATACCTCTCTGTTCTGCCTTGTACTAGTCCAGAAAATATGTTTGAAACTCTGTATTGTTAGCAATTATCATTTTATTGCCTCACTTATTGTATTCATCATATGTAAGTCGCTTTGGATAAAAGTGTCAGTTAAATGAATGTGTAAATTATATTTAATTTACCATCAGATAAACTGCTTTACTTTTTTCTTATTATATAAAGAGTAATGTTACAGTATTACAATACCATAATCTGTGAACAAGTTACTAGGCAGTGCATAACATGTCGATCATTGTTTTGTTTTTAACTTGTGCTGTCTTCTGATTTGAAACAAATCAGCCATTACATGATCAAAATGACCTTAATCAACAGCCGCTCAACATTTGTCATTCTAATTAAATTCAACAAACAATTCAAAATAAAATTTTAGCTAATTTTTACCTTCTAACCTTAACCCTCTTCTAAGATCATGATAAACGCCCCACCTAAATCCAGAAGCGCTCCAAAACTCCAGACAGTCTAGTTACATTTCCTTGAGCAGAGAGCTTTCTTACCTGTCTTGTTGAGGCTGTCGCTGATGGTTAGACTAAAAACCAGTTTCTATGGCGTTTACAAGCTTTTCATAGTCACTCGGCTACTCCACCCCTGCCTACTTAGAATACATTAACATATTCTGTCACCATTTATGAATGCTGTTGTGACAGAAACAAGAAGGCGGCTGTATTTTTCCACATCTGTCATCTGTATTTTTTCCACATCTGTCATTGAATAACCAGTTTTGCTGACAGCAGTAAGTGACGGGCTATATTAATGTAAACATAGGCCTACTAATTCTCGACTGAAAATGAGTGAAAAATCAGCAAAGTGAACGGTGGTAGCAGGTGTTTTGTTTTCACTTTTCGCACCTGGCATTTCAAACTTAAAGATTTTCATTCTATATTGTGAAGTTGGCCAGAAAATGTCTAATCGGAAGTTGTGTGACTCCTTTGCTCAAACCCTCATGTTTTCTTGAGACTGAATTTTACCGTCTTTGGCATTCCAGAGCCTTGATTTATCTATAAAAATAACATCTTCAAAACTTCAAAATTAACCCAGTATTTTCTTAGATTCATTTGTTCCTACTGCCTGAGATGCTAAAATAGGCTGAATGGATGGAAAGAATGAAAGATGGATGGATATTATTATGTGATATGGTGTTAAAAGCCATTTGGCAGCTATTATTGAAACTTTCGATTTAAATTCTGTTGTATCACATAGTATATGTGTGCTTTTATTTACAGTAATGATAGTGTCATTGTGACCCTCCTGTGAAAATTTACATCTAGTGTCTCTTGAGTACATAATGTTACAATAAGATTAACATATCTGTACAGAATGTATTAGTCTAGATTATGTTTATTTATACATATACTAATACAAGTTGTATATAGTCTGTAATCACGTTTATAAATTACCATTAACCTAGATTAATAAATGCTAGTTTGTTCATTGCGTTAACTAATGTTAACAATTTGAAGCTTATTGTAAAGTGTTATCCATATTTTTAATAGAAGATGTGTGATCACTGTCAAGGTGAATCTTTTAAAGCTTATAATGACTGAAATGAGCGGCTTATAATGATCTTATAAAATTAGTGAAAATCATCAACATATCAGTATAACCTGATATGTTAAGCCTTCAATGTGATTTATGTTTAAGGGGTGTTAAAAGGGCCTTAGGGTCCCTCAGACCACAAACAGAACATGTTAAACATCCCGTTACAGTGGTCTGAAAAAATGTGAAAAATCTTTTATTGAAACTAACTATAGTTATTGTTAGTTAGCAAGGATGTTTCACATTTTTCTGACTCCTCCTTTTTTAAGTTTAAGATATCCGTCTAATCTGAGGTCGAATCTTTGTAACAGGTAGCATGCCATCATCACATCAGCTATTTAACTAACTTACACACAGATTTGGTAAGTGATAAACTTACAGGGGCTAATGTTAAAAAGGGCTTGTTACAGTTTTTCTCAGTCGCTTTGGTGCATTTCTCAGATCAGAAATGAAATTCTCAAAACTACTTGTACAACCTCCATATCATCTGGTCACTTGTGCACATCATAAAACCAGTTTCTCATTCTTTTGAACAAGTTGCGATTGCTTTGGTATGCAACTAATTATGTACATTTATCTGCGGTTTCCTACATTATCAGTTGCTAATGTCATGTTGCTCAAAATGTATTTTTCTGTGCAATAGTCTTACCCCTCAAAACATCTAGTCTTTAGTTGCTTGTATAAGTCATCTAGTTGTCATAAACTGTCAAGCACATTTTTTACACATTATTATTAGACTTTTTGTAAATTTGGCATGAATTGTGCAAGTGAATCTTGCCTTTCACTAATGAAGAGAATGTAGATCAACCAATGACAATCCATTTCTCTGAAATAGCTCAAAGGTGCATCTCATGAATCTTCAGTTGGAAAGCATATATAGACAGAGGACAACACAAGAGTTACAAATTCTGAGAATGGAGTTTCTTATTTTTTATTTTCATCTTTGTGCCCATATTTCATTTTCCTTTTCTATATCACAATGACATTGTAAGGTTTTTTTTTTTTTTTTTTGGTCAGACCACTATTAAAAGTGTAACGGGATTCTATCCAGTCTTTTTCAATTAATATCCCGCATACAGTGATGTGTAAATTTGTACTTTTGAAATTATATATGGCATACATAAGCATATGGCATACTGTTCAATACAGTAACTGTCATCCAAACTGTTGCCATATAGTTTACATCAGGTAATACTAACAGAGTGCAGTGTTATATTGTCAACCTGACTAAGCATTTTGACTATCTTGTTTGTGAACAATGACACAAGGACTTTTCATTCTGATGGCACTGATATGTTCATTGACATAAATGCTTACTTTTGAGAGATGAGCTAAAGTAAGATTTTTAGTAAGTTACATGCTTTTGCAGGTAATCCATTGTGTGGTGCTGTTTGTACGAATTGTTTTGAGAAATGCACATACTTTTTTGCAAATATTAAGGATGATTTGAGAAATGCACCAAAGCGACTGAGAAAAACTGTAAGATGAATGGGTGATGGGTACCGGGAGGGGTGGACTTCATGCGCTCTCCAGGTGTGGCAGGGAGTGGAAGACTGTCTGCTGCTGATATCATGAGAGTGGGCTCGGCTTCTCAGCTGCGTGCGTCTCTTTGTGTGGCACTCCTTTGACTGCGGTTTAGCTCGTCCGGCAACATTCCACCTGCTGTCACCAAACATTTTCTGTTCCACATTCCATGAAAAGGTTGCAAACGTTCTGCTGATGATGTGCGGAATAATAATTATAGTGAGATGTCTGGTTTCTCGGGCCTGTAACATTTTCTTATTCTGTCTTGCTCTGCCCATTTCCTCTGGATGTGCACTGGAAGAGTGTCACCTATGGTTATCTGTACATGTCATCATAACTGAACTTTTTATATATGTGCAATATATACACAACCAAATTTTTTTTTCAACAGTAGATATCATCATAATGTTATAATTTCAAATGAATTGTTCTTTTGAACTTTGTATTTATCAAAGAATCCTGAAAACTATCGTTTACACTAAAATATTAAGCAGCGCAACTGTTTTCAACATTTCAGCATATTAAAATTAATATAGCATATTCAAATTTGAAGGATCATGTGACACTTAAAAATGGAGTAATGGCTCCTGAACAGCCTTAAATCACCTAAGAAAATCATGTTAAAAGTCATTTTAGTCTGACATAAGTTGCTTCAAAACTCACATATATTGCAACAAAAAACAAAACAAAACAAAAAACATGAATGCAACAAAAGGTCACAAGATGGGAAGTTATTAGCATCATGTGAGTTTATTTTTGAGCATCACACGTTCCAAAACCTTTACGTAACGCCTTAAGGCCATTGTTCACTCTCTGTATTCTAGTTGAATGGGCTGTGTTCAAAGCTGATACAAAACTATAAAAACACAAGTGTGAACATACATTCTATATTAAAGGGATAGTTCACCCCAAAATGAAAATTCTGTCATTAATTACTCACCCTCATGTCATTCCAAACCTGTAAGACCTTCGTTCATCTTCGGAACATAAATTAAGATATTTTGGTGAAATATGAGAGCTCTCAGACCCTGCATAGACAGCAACGCAGCTATAATGTTCCCAGGTCCAGAAACGTAGTAAGGACATTGGTAAAACAGTCCATGTGACATCAGTGGCTCAACTTCAGTTTTGCGAAGCTACGAGAATACTTTTTGAGCGCAAAGAAAACAAAAATAACATATGCCTGTCCATCCATGTTTTTGCAAAAGTGTGTGTTTGCTTGAAGATTTCAGTTTGGGGTCTGTGAAATCCATTTAGTCATGTTTTAGTTTCCCTGTTGGCCACTGTGCCAAAGAAAAAGGAAATCGTAATCTTATTCAGAGCATCCAAGGATAGGAGGGCGTATACCTACACAAACTGTTTTAGGCTTGAATTAAAAAAACATATAAGATCAAGTTATTCAAACGCCTGTAAAGGACATAACGCAACCATGAACAGAAGGGCCAGCAGAAGGGTTTTTTTCCTGGTCGTAATCTTCCTGCTAATGCCTGTGACCTGGACACGGAGAGGAGCAGCAGCTGAGACATATAAACCCTTACACCAAAGACTGAGGAGGCTGAATCAGCAGGTTTGTTATGTTTAAACAAACTGTCTTCAAATATCACATTGCATGTATCTGTAACATGATTCCTCCAATCCTAGTTCAAGAGATTTCAACAGATGGCCTTCACTCATCTTCAGAGCATTGCTGAAAAGTACAACATTTCACATAACATAGACTCGCGATTCCAAGTTTTGAGTCGGCAGTTTGAGAGGATCTCAAGAGAGCTCCGCGCATTTAAGGAAACGACAGAGCACAGCCTGAATTCCCTCAAATCCTGGACTAAGAGTCTACAGAAAAAGACCAAGAAGCTTGACTCAAGTCTGGCAAACATGACGAGAGCTCTGAGGGAGAACAACCATCTCAACCTTAGACAAATCCAGAAGCAGAGAACGGTGTTGTCTGACCTGTCCCACAAGATCCAGAAACAGCAAAGTCACATCAGCTCTTTGGAGTCCTTAAGGAATCAGGTGCAACATGGGATGCAGGACCTTCAGGCTTCTCTCAAAAGGCATCAGGCCCAGATAACGAAGTTGGAGAGTCAGATGCAAGGGTTGTTCAAGATAATTTCAGCTTCCAAGGAAGGAGGTTTAGATCCCCTCAATGCTATCAGGAAGCAACAAGGTGTGGTCCTGAGGCATGTGCAGCCTAAACCGAAGTCTGAAGAAAACAGAATAAGAGATAGATTGCCTTCTGGGCCCACCGAACAACCACAGACATACAAAATGTTGTATGTACGGCAGAGCACCATACAACCAACAGTTCAGGCTGAAGAGGAACTTTTTCAGCTTCCACTTCGACACAAAATCCCACATATTCAAACCCCAAAGGAAGAAGCCAGAAGTAAGTATTTAGAAAACTTAGGTTGATAACTTAGGTTTTGTGTCTGAAAATGAAATCGAAATGCATCCAGTTTAGACTGAAAACCTTAATCTAACTGTTTAAAAAATGTAATTTTCATTCATTCAAAAACTATTTACTCTCCAAGAATCCAAACAGACAAGTATGCAAGCATATAGACCTTAATCAGGTTATGCCATAATAAATTTAATGTGGATGAAAACGGGGTTGTGAGGGATAATGAATAAATGTCATAGATCATATAATTTTGACAGCTTCCAAAACTATTTTGGAAGTTGTTGTTTTTGTCTACTAAAAGTATTTTTAGAAAGACTTTTTGTCAGCTGAACAATTAGTATGTTGTTTAACATCAATGCAATCCATTGAACACACTGTACTTCTATCCCTCACAGCCTTGTTTTCATTCAAATATGGCGCTACCCTAAAGTAAAATGTAAAATGTCTAATAATTTTGCCTCTCATTCTCAAAGTTTGCAATGTGGGTTCGATGCTTCTGTTCCCGTCTGCTTCCACTGAAAATCATGTCACCTTCCAGAGAAGTTTCCAAACTGGGATACATGAACTCTCTATCTGCACTTGGCTAAAAGTAGATGCCAAGTATCTTGGAACAATTCTTTCTTACGCCACAGAGAACAATGACAATATGCTTGTTCTCTATGGCCGGAACTCTGGCATACTGGGCGTTATGAATTTTGTGATTGGAAATCCAGCATATCGTGAATTATCTTTACAAAATATCCTGGATGGCCACTGGCACCATTTATGCATCATCTGGTCCTCCATTGAAGGCAGGTTTTGGTACTATTTGGACAGTCATCTCATATCTCCTGCATCCAAGTTCCAGAAAGGCTATGAGATCCCTCCTGGGGGCTCTATGATCCTGGGACAGGAGCAGGATTCGATTGGAGGAGACTTTGATGAAGCTGAAGCATTTGTGGGCAGACTGGCAGGCTTTGCATTGTGGACTAGGAGCCTGAGCCATGCGGAAGTGTCTGGACTAGCCTCTGGCAAAGGGGTGCCACGAGGAGCAGTGCTCAGCCTGGATGATGTAGACCAGATGTTTGGCTCTGTTCAACATATTACCTGTGAGTGTCTGGAGTACTGCATGTAAAGGCACAACAGAATAAGGCAGAAAAACACTTCTGTATTACACATTATTCTTGTATTTCCATTTATTTTGATAAAACAACAGTTCATATATTCAGTGATCATATTTTACATAGTTGGTCTTATTAAACTTTTTACTTTTAATTTTAAGAACATTGCTTTACATAAATATGCATCTTATTTTTGTTGGTCTGTGCAGTCAGCACACAGTGTGAAAGCCACTATTTCTTGTTTTTTGCAAAAGTATCAAATAATGACTCGAACCTTAATTTGTCATGTCAGTTTGTGTTTTTTTTTTCAGACTCCAAAAGGAATGCTGTAAATATACCCTGTTGATAAAACAGCATATGCTGGTTAGGTATGTTTTGAAGCATGGCAGCTGGTTTAAGCTGGTCCTTAGTTGGTCATGAGCTGGTTTAAGTGGCTCATGTGCGCTGGTCCTAAGCTAGTCCTAAGCAACTAGGTCCTGCTCAGAACCAGCTCATGACCAGCTTAAACCAGCTCAAACCAGCTGCCATGCTTCAAAACATACCTAACCAGCATATGCTGTTTTTTTTCAACAGATCTAGACTCTGTAAGGCTATATACACACACATACATAATCAAAACACAACATTTATTTATACTGCCATGCACACTGTGAGTTCCCAAAATCATAACAAATCAGTAACATGGCACTGTTCAATAAGAAATTATAATAAAAAAATAAAAAAATGTATGATTCATTACAAAGCAACTGAATATATCACAAGTATGCTTTTTGTCAAACTCTCAGTAACATACGAAGAAATGCAATGTCTTTGTTTTCCTTTTATGAACATCACTATTATTGCTCACTGTATAATTATTGTAAAGTTAAAGTATTATTGTAAAGTAGGCAATTATTGTAAAGTTTTGTTTGTTATGCCTAATTAACACGCATAATGTCCATATTACCTGACGGATAGGCTATAAGTAAAATAGCTGTCCTAAAATCAATGAATCAAATCAGTCTGAGAAACCTGTTGTTGGAAATAGGTCATTATTTTAGTTCGTTATTTTAGCTTTTGGTAACTCTAATGGCGAAGAAATATGCAATGTTTAACAGAGTTAATATAATCTAAAATATATGATACGACAGTTATGAGCATGTTTTACCCATTAACAGCACAGTATCATCTCTGTACCGTACATCATGTGACACAACCCAGAATAACTGTGAACTACATTTCCCAGACTTCCTTTGAAACCCATTTCTTTCTTGGACCGCTGTGCTTTCTTTACACTCGTCACGAGATCGCTTTGGTTGTTATTCATGGGGAAGAAGTGTTCGCAGTAGTTCTGCAGTTAGCAGGTTTGATGTATAATTAATTGTCAAAGTAGACATGGCCAACATCTCGAAGAAAGTGTCATGGTCTGGCCGAGGCGATGATCGCGGAGAGAGAACGCCACTGCTGAACGGAGCCGAGGACGGGAAATACAACAGACATGTACGTTAACGTTACCAGACAGGCCATACATACTGCAAAAAATGACATGTATAGGACTTGGCAATCAATCTGGGGATGTTTTGACTTCTGCTTATATGAAATACTTGCCCTGCTTATTAAATAAAGCATGCTTGTTAAAAATGCAAAGATGGCGTGCTGACTTGAAGACACAGAAAGCATGATAATACACTTGCACTAACTTCTTGTCATTACATCGTTGAAATGAAAACAAAATAGCTCTCAAACTTGTTTCTCGTAAACCCTAGTAAGCACTTGTATTTGTACCTACTGGCAAGTTGCAGGGTGTTTTGCAACTCTGGATATTTGGAATTTAACTTCTCATTTCTATTAACCCTCTTATTCTGCTAAGAAACTGCAAGCACCTGTGATCCTGTGACCTAGATTGAATTGGCTGATTCTTGATTACAGTCAGGAACATAGCTATGAATTAAGATATTAAAATTAGATATTCCTGACAGTGTCACCAAGACTTGTACCAACAACATTTGTTTTTTATAGCTTTTTTTTTTTTTTTTTTGTGCAGCATGCATACTGTAGACTGACTCTAAATGTAGATTAAAGTAGACTCTTGAAAATGTAATGTGTTTGGTTCATAGTTATCCGGGGGAGGTATATTTAATATAGGCAGGCTGAGCACTGTGGACCTTGAGGAAATCACACCCGAAGAGGTAAAATCTATTTTACATCAATTCCTTTTTATTTAAATTTTTTTTTTCTAAAGAGACGTAAAAACAAAACGTTATTGGATATACAGACATAAAAGCCTTCACTCCGGTCCAGAAAAGTGCTTCACTGTTTTGACACATGGTTTCAGTTTGAATTTCAATGTTTTTTGTGGTTTTGATGCTTTGAATGCTGGGATAGCGCATGAGTGTAGTCTAAATCTCTTCTCAAATCAGGCATTTTGGCTAGAGACTAGTGATGGGCAACGATTAATCGCGATTAATCACATCCCCCAAAAATTTGTGTACATAATATGTGTGTGTACTGTGTATATTTATTATGTATATAAAAAGACACACACATACAGTATATATTTAGAAAATATTTACATGTATTTACATGTATATATTTATATTAATCTAATTTATATTATATATAAATATATTTAATATATAAACATAACATATTTTTCATATATACATGCATGTGTGTGTGTATTTATATATACATAATAAATATACACAGCACACATACATATATTATGTACACAAAAACTTTTATTTTGGATGCGATTAATCGTTTGACAGCACTACTAGAGATTTAGGAAAATGCCTGACTCATCGGCTTCGTCAGCATGCACTTTGTAAAAATAATTTATTGGGAAAATGCATACAATGTACTTGATCATTTGTTGGCATGAGGTCAAGTTTGCTCATGGCTGCAAAGAGTTGATGTAGCTAAATAAAGTGTTGTTCTATTCTGATTGCACGAGCATAGAATTCAATTTCAATTCAAGTTTATTTGAGAATGACAGTATATGCCCTTGATGAATGTCAACTCTGAGTCTGTTTTCCCCAAATCACACAGGACATTGTGAGAAGTCGACTGAAGGAAATCCCTCACAATGCAAAGCTGCTGTCTCTCAAATATGAGGTAACGGAATCTAGACCTGACCTTTAGTCACCCTTTCCTTTTTCAACTGAGCGTCTGTCAAAAATGCTTTGAAAAATCTGTAGGTTTTCTGTCTGTTAAAAATCACAGACAAAATGCAACATGTACACTTTAAATAAACTGTTTTTGAAGAGCTGTGATGTAAAATGTCAAACCTAGTGCATTTTGTGTTTCAGAGTCTTGATTATGATAACAGTGAGAATCAGTTGTTTCTGGAGGAAGAGAGGCGGATGAGTCACATGGTCAGTAGCACCATCTGAGAGTTTCATTAGAGGTGGAGATAACAAACTCTGGTTCTGTGTCTGTGGGAAACGGTTAACTTGGATCATGTGCGCTTCGTAAGCTGTTCATCATAGAAAGGCACTTTCTGAGTTTACAGCCATAACGGTTAATGGAGAGCATTGAAATGAATGTGCAGTTTGCAGTTTTAACTGGCTGTCCCTAAATTGTGGGGCATTTCGCAATCTTTTGTGCTTTTTTTTAAATTGTTGGTTTATGTACATGTGTTGCATTAACTCGACCCCGAAACACCTTGGTTTCTTTTTCAATCACATTATTTTCTGTATAATGAATAATAATGCTAAATTAATGCATTAAAACGACAAGACAATGTACAGTGCATTGCACATATTTTCCCTAGTATTCTCCAAATATGGCTTGACCCAAATTTAATATGTCATGCCAAACGTTTTGAACATTAGTGGAACAGCATTAAGCCGTTTCCACGTATTAGCAGTTCATTCAGTGTACTAACAGAACAGACTCTGGCTTCTTTTTTATGCAACAGTAATTTGTTGTAACAGTTTTTAATGTTTATTTCTCTTAACCGTAGGGTTTCAGATGTCTGGAGACCAGGCGATGGGTGATCTGCGGTCTGATTGGGTTTCTCACTGGCCTCATCGCATGCCTGATAGACATTGCTGTGGAGAAATTAGCTGGTTATAAGTACTCTGCAGTCAAACAAAGTATCCTTCCTCTGTCAGTCATCTATCTAATATGATCAGCTTCTTACGTAAAGCACTCAAAAAAATTGTTTGCTCCTTAATGAGCCAACACACTGCAGTTTGTGAACAGTCTGTCAAAACATAATTTAATTTCATGCTATTTTGTAATATGAATGTTTGTTTAATCTATTTCCATTGTTACTACAGGAATAATTTGCCCGTAAACAGATGCATGGCAATCCAGATCTAGACCGACACAGACAGAATGAAAATTGAGCATTATTTTTTTTAAATCTAATTTCATCTGTCCATGTAGTTTATTTAATTTAGCACTCAACTAAATTCAAATGTTTTTTTCTTTAGTTATTTTTATATTCCAGGAAAAAATATATTTAGCCAATGTTTGGTACAAAGACACAAATTTTATTCATGGTATTATGCTAATATAGCTCAGTAATATTTATAATACTGTGCAATAGTACAGTCAGACTAATCAACTTTTTAAATGAAAAGGCTTAATTTAATTGCATGGACAGGTTTATTCAGCTTAATTAAGTGTCATTGTGTGTTGTTTAGTTCTCTCTGGCTTCAGAGCGTCTTTACCTAGATGTTCAGACATTGAGAAATTCACAGAGTTTGGAGGCCTGTCCATCTCTCTTATACTGTGGGCAGTGCTGAACTCTGCTTTCGTCATGGTTGGTGCTATCGCTGTTGCTTTTTTTGAGGTGAGCGTTTTCTTCCTGTCAGAATGAGATTTGTGTGGCTTCTGCTTCCCTTCTGTGCTTCAGTATCATTTCAGAGAAATCACTCGACTCTTTCAATGAAATGTCCCCAAGCAGAAAGCAGAATTTGGCTATGTTCAGAATAGCATACTAGAATACTATTCGTACTATTTCTACAGTACATAATATGTACCAGATAATGTATCCCACAAAGCAGTGCATCCCACTGTCCTGTTGATTTCCACAAATGAACTGGAAGGAAATTAATTCTATTTCTCAGCTTATATAAGCAGACATTGCCATTTCTCTACTAAGCAAAATACAGACCTTTTCAAAACTCTGGGATGAGCAAGATTTAAAAAGAAATTGGTATTTTTTTTAGTGCTGTCAAACGATTAGTCGCATCCACACACATTTATTATGTAAACAAATACTTTTATTTTGGATGCGATTAATCGCGATTAATCGTTTGACAGCACTAGTATTTTTATTCAGCAAGGATGCATTATTATAGTTAGCTGATCAAAAGTGACAGTACAGCCTTGCATAGTGTTACACAAGATTTCTATTTCAAATCAATGCTGTTCTTTTGAACTTTCTATTCATCAAAGAATCCTGACAAAAATGTATCACTGTTTCTACACAACTGTTAAGTAGCACAACTGTTTTCAACATTGATAATAATAATAATAATAATAATAATAATAGGGATGCACCGATACCACTTTTTCCAGTACTCGCCCGATACCGATACTTTTATTTTTGGTACTTGCTGATA
>NW_015541005.1:1187325-1189219 GCF_001515605.1 Sinocyclocheilus anshuiensis | reverse complement strand
AAGCAAGCAAAACACGCGCAACACGTGCAGGTATTTGTACTGATGCAGAATAGTGCAGTCTAGCGCATTTCACACAGGCTGTTAGATTCACTTTCGCCAGAAAGTCGTATGCCCAAGGGTAAAAATAAATGACGTTTATAGTGAATGCCCCTATAAATGGTCTTATTTTTACGATTTAGTTTTAATCCAAATGATGCGTGTGCTAAGTGAGTGAACATCAAAGATCACACAACAGAAGTGCGCGCGCTCTCTCTCTCTCTCTCTCTCTCTCTCTCTCCCTACCGTTAAGTAACTTGTGCATTGTTTTACTTACTTGTTTTTGACATATCCGACCGAACTACAAACTTTCCAGTGATGTCTGTGAGAAAGGTATATTCACTCGACAATCTCGCGCATCTGTGCTGCCACGCGCTCAATCCACTCAGCATGCTTTGTTTATCAGCTCGTGCACATCAGCTATACAGGCGTTAATACTGAATGTTTAACACTATATTCATTGCATACATATACTTCGTAGTAGACATCCTTAATCTTAATCTCTTATAACTCCATTCTGCTGTCTGTTGTTCTGTTGTCGGTGTTTCTTTGTCTGAATATGGCACCGATCACATGCTGTGTGGTATCGGCGTTTGGTATCGGGGCATTTTAACGAGTACGAGTAGGAGTACAGAAGCTCAGTATCGGGCCCGATACCAGTATCGGTATCGGTATCGGTGCATCCCTAAATAATAATAAAAGTTTTTGTTTTGAGGAGCAAATCAGTACATTAGAATAATTTCTGAACGTTTATGTGACACTGAAGACTGGACTAATAACTACTAAAACTTCAGCTTAACCATCACACAAATAAATAGCATTTTAAATATATTATAACAATTTTATTTTGTAATATTTCACAATATTGCTGGTTTTACTGTATCAGATAAATGCATCCTTGGTCAGTATAAGAGACTTTAAACATAAAAAAAACAACTTTCAATTGTAGAGTAGTTGTATATTATTTTACTTTGAAAATGATTTAAAATTCAGTCTGTTTTCTCACAGCCCATTGCAGCAGGAAGTGGAATTCCTCAAATAAAATGTTACCTGAATGGAGTGAAGATCCCTCGTGTTGTTCGACTAAAGGTGATAGCTTAAGCTTCTCTATAAGAAAAACAAGGCTGCTTGCTTTTGATTTTTAACTGAACAAAAAGGTAAAAAAAAAAATATGATAGCAGATAGATATGGATGGTAAGATGAATAGATATTTTTCAGTTTTCTTATAATAGATCTCCATAAGAATAATTTTCTTCCATGTCCACAGACTCTGGCGATAAAGGTCTTTGGTGTGATCTGCTCAGTTGCTGGAGGTCTCGCTGTTGGAAAGGTACAATAGAAAAACAGTCAGCTGGGGTGTATTAATGATGTTAATAAGCTAATTGTTGGACTCAGCAGCTGCTCTCCCCTCACAGGAAGGACCCATGATTCACTCGGGAGCAGTGGTGGCCGCAGGAGTATCTCAAGGCAGAAGCACTTCACTGAAAAAAGATTTTAAGGTCGGTTTTCTGTACTGCTAGGACTCCTTGACTCTTACAGTAAACACAGAGCCTGACTTCAAGTTTCTGTTCCCGCAGATATTTGAGTATTTCCGCAGGGACACAGAGAAGAGAGACTTTGTTTCCGCAGGAGCAGCGGCTGGAGTCTCCGCTGCCTTTGGAGCCCCTGTTGGTGAGATATGCAGAAAATCTTTTTAAATATCCATATTTTTACATGGGATAGAAGCAAGTTATGCAAAACCAATGTCCAATATGTTATTATTATATTGTTAAAGGGGTCATATGATGTTGCTAAAAAGAACATTATTTTGTGTATTTGGTGTAATGAAATGTGTTTATGCGGTTTAAGGTTCAAAAAA
>NW_015541005.1:1182323-1185109 GCF_001515605.1 Sinocyclocheilus anshuiensis | reverse complement strand
AGTCTTAACTTTGATAAAGAATATCTCTTTGGTTTTGAGACTTTAGTCTTTGCAACTTCAGGGATCTTATCTATGCACCAAGAGCTTGTATCACTCCAAAGAGAAAGGAAAAATTGAAATCGCATCATATGACCCCTTTAAAGCACACTAAAGTACCTGATACACTACAGAGTTGTGGCTATGAGTGAAAATCCATCATTTGCTCCTCTGAATAAAAACTTCCCTGAAATGGTTCTTGGATAAGACTGTCCAGGATCATCTTTGACTCATTGTGTTTTTTGGCACAGGTGGGGTTCTGTTCAGTTTAGAGGAAGGCGCGTCTTTCTGGAACCAGATGTTGACGTGGAGAATTGTGAGTGATTGTGAATAAGAGTTTGGCTTCTCATTAAAGAGCACTGTCTGTTTCAGTTCGTTTTAAAGTTCAACCGTTTGAACCCCTCATCCTGCTTTGTTTTTGATCTAGTTCTTTGCTTCAATGATCTCCACCTTCACACTGAACTTTTTCCTGAGTATTTACCATGGGAAGCCCGGAGAACTGTCCAGCCCTGGTCTCATTAACTTTGGCCGTTTTGACAGTGATGTAAGTTCTGTCTCTATCTCTTTCAGTTACTCTGACACTCTTTCCCTTTTTTAGCTGCCAAAGTTTTAAACTCAGTACTGAAATTTAAAAGGAAAATCTGTTGAAGTGGAACTGACCCTTGAAGCTGTCTAGAATATCACAAGAAAGAAAAAAACATCAGAACATTCCTGAACTGAATTTGATGGGTTTTTTTTTTCTTTTAGAGTGTACAGTATAATTTATATGAAATTCCTCTCTTCATTATCATGGGAGCTTTAGGTGAGGGGAACGCCACTTTGTCCATGCATAAAATATTATAATTTTTTTTTACAAAATTAAAGTGAAAGTATATACCTTTTGAATCATTCATCTTTTTTTCCTTTCATTTTCCAGGAGGGGTGCTTGGAGCATTGTTCAATGTCATCAATTATTGGCTAACAATTTTCAGAATAAGGTAGGATTGCAAGCAATTGAATATGCCGTGCATCTAGTGTGCATTTTGGCCATTTTAATAGTTTTTTTTAATTTTTTGCAGCAATTTGACAATAGGTTACAGTTGCTGCAAAAACTTGAGTTTGCTAAATGATTGGTCAAATGGGTAGATTTTGTCACAATTTGGGTGTATTACTGGGTGTTTTACTAAACAAATCCAAAGGAATGTGTCTGAAGACTTTTACACATCAATCACGTCATGTGACAATTTTCTGGGTTACGCCCACACGCCAAATTCATAGTTTTCACGTGACGTCACACCCTTACAGGAATGCCCACCTGGAGGGCAAAACAAGGCCACCAGTTATTTTTACGAGGATTGCATTAAGTAGTAATGTAGTAAGACACTGATATTAAAAGGCAAACTTTGATTGATGATGCATACTTTGTACGGGCAAGCAGATGAACCCAGAATATAAATGCAGTGCACAAAGTTTCCCATAGAAAATGTGTTTTCACATATCTTTGTTTTATTCTTTTGAGAGGTGATCTAAATATTTGTGGATTGGAAACAGATGGAAAATTGACAGGCTTGTGCTGCAGCTCTATGGATGTTTTGCCCTCCAGGTCTTAGAGCCAGTCACATGACTGGAAACTATGAAGTGAGGACAACAAGTAAAGGAAGAGAGTTGCTAAAGTTGTAAGGCGTTTAATAGAAAGCGAGAATGAGATGATACTGAAAACACAAAATAACCTTTTGAAAAAGTAGTAGAGTATAACATTTAACAAACTTTTATTTTTTAAATGTGACCCTAATATTATTACAAGTTTTGTTTTAGTAAGATCAGTCTTTTTTTTTTTAAAGGTGACATATCATGAAAATCTTACTTTTCCAGGTTTTAAGTGCTATAAACAGGTCCCTGGTGCATCTACCAACCAACGAAACGTGAAAAAGATTAACCCAATCACTTTGTTTTGGTAAGCCTTTTTTTTACAAGCGTCTGAGAAAACGAGCGCGTCTGATTTCGCTTCCTTGGTGACGTGGAAAAAGGATCTCATTATAATATTACCGCCCCTGAATCTGTAAACTTCCACTCAAGGCACCGTCATTTTGATTTCGCAAGCGACAACGGTGTACCAGCTCTAATACCATGGCGAAAGTTTGAGCAAAACATGCTAACTGTTCTGTCTTTGGCTGCACAAATCAGCACAGAACACTATTTAGAGTCCCAGCCTCAGAGGAGACAGAGAGCAGAGGATTTAATTATTTATTTAGGCTACTGTATATTGCTGCTGCCACACAGATCTAAAATAAACAAGCGATTTATTTCCCAGCTGTTTACCTTCACAGACATAACCGACTGTTTTTGTAACTCGTGTGTTTTTAAAGTAAACTTGTGTGTGAATGAGAACTTAGTTTAGTACTCACATGCTGTGACAGCAGCTTTCTGTCCATGTGCTTCGGATGTGTGCTCTCAGAAAACCTTATATCTGAAGTTTAAACTCATGGTTTAAAACGAATGCTGAAACTTCACAGACACATTCTGGGGACACCAGAGACTTATATTACATATTGCAAAAAGGGGCATAATATGTAGAGCCCGACCGATACATCGTTTTGCCGATATTATTGGCCGATATGAGCCTGTCGCCAATATATCAGTATCGGCGAATATGCCGCCGATATGAACATTTTTTTTACAGAACATATAATGCAGAAAATGCTTGAAATGGTGTAATTACTTAGTTTGTCCAGCAGAGCGCGCTCCATTGTTTGCTACTGGCAACCTGGATG
>NW_015541005.1:1174758-1182304 GCF_001515605.1 Sinocyclocheilus anshuiensis | reverse complement strand
CCCTAATATCGGTATCGGTATCGGCCCCAAAAAACCCATATCGGTCGGGCTCTAATAATATGTCACCTTTAAAGAAATTAATCAAAGTGACAACAAAGACAAACTTACAAAATATCTCTATTTTATGTAAATATGTTCTCCTGAATTATCTATTCCTCAAGGAATCCTGAAAAATATGTTTCCAGAAAAATATTAAGCAGCAAAACTGTTTTCAACATTTATAGTAATTAGAAATGTTACTTGAGCAGCAAAAAATTTTGTATAATGGGAAAAACTACTATTAGTTCAATGCGTCTAATCTGTATTTTGTCCACTTTAAATCTTTTTTTGACAGTAGGTTAGACAGTTTGCTAAATGACTGGTCAGATTTGTAGGTTTTGTCACTGAATAGCTGTATTACTGAGCAGAAGCAGATGGAATGAGTCTGAAGACTTTTACACATCAATCACTTGTCATGTGACAATTTTCTGGGTTATGCCCGCATGTTAAACACTTCTTGCATCAAAGCAATAAATTACATTTTTTTAAATGTATTCAAATAGGAAAAACATTATTTTAAATTGTAATATTTCAGAATATTGCTGTTTTTATTTTTTATTTTTTTGTAACATTTTAAAAAATCTTGCCGACCCGACCCCAAACTTTTGAATGGTAGTGTATGTATATATTTTTTTTAATTTTGTGCTACAATCATTCTTTCTTTCTTTCTTCTTTCTTTCTTTCATTCTTTCTTCCTTCCTTCTTTCCTTCTGTCTTTCTTTCTTTCTTTCTTCTATTTTGACACAAAAAAAGCATTGGCTTTTAAGATTTTCACATGTTGTGTTATGTCTCAGGTACATCCACCGGCCGTGCCTGCAGGTGATGGAGGCTATGCTGGTTGCCGCGGTGACCGCTACAATTTCCTTTGCTATGATCTATTTCTCCAATGATTGCCAGCCGTTGGGACAGGACAACACTGAGGAATATTCCCTACAGGTGTTTATATACTTACTGGGCTGTCAAGATGTTTCCTTAAATGATAAATTGCTAAGCTGAACTGATCTTTGATCAGAAATGTAGTCAGCAATGCCAAACAGAAGCGTGATTTGTTATATCGTTCATTTACAGCTCTTCTGTGCTGATGGTGAATATAATTCCATGGCCACCGCCTTCTTCAACACCCCTGAGCGGAGTGTGAGGAGTCTGTTCCACAACCCTCCAGGTGTGTCTCAGTGAGGGTGTGGTTGGGTGTGGACGGGTTTGGGAATGTGTGTGGACATCTTATCAAACTTGCAATCGAAACATCAAGCCTTCGAACACTTCTTCAGTTGTTATGTGGTGTGTCTGCATGATTTTTAGCCTGTGTGTGTTTGCATGCACGTGTCTGCCAAAGCAGATTTAGAGTTACAAGCTGGAAGCAGGCCAGCTGTCAGGCAGCTAAAATCTTCCTACGCTCTGGAGAGAAGCCATCTTTGATTGCTTTCCCAGAGTGCAGTGAGTGCACAACAGTCTGTACACAGCCACTGGACTTCAACAAGCAAAATCACAAATAACAAGTTTATCATGGCCATTGTTGGTCTTTAAATTGTTGAATTGTTTAAAAAGTTGTTAATGCGTTAGAATGTTATATGATTATATTATTTCCTAAAATCAGAATTATATATATTTTTTTTAATGATTAATATTACACTTTATATAATTTGTATGGTTTTGATGTTATGTCTCTGCTAGTGGCAACTATACTGCCCCCTATAGCTGGAATGCTTAAGACTGATGATCTTTTTGAGCAATGTTGCCATCAATGGCAACCGATCTAAAATATCCAGATAGAAATTTGTTACCCGTTTTCAATGGGAAAGTGCCCAAGCAACATTGCTTAAAAAAAGTGTGTCTTCAGCCTAATAGTATGATAAAAAAAAAACGTCTCGGTTACTTGTGTAACGGAGACGTCACGTCCCAATTCGTCAGTCACCGACATGACGTCGAAAGTGACCGACTGAAAGGGAACAGATGTTTACCTTACTACAGATTGTGCAGGGATTTATATGGATGTCTTTTACATTCATTTAGGGCATGTAGAAGATACTTTCAAATAAGTTAATTCTCCAACTGTGTTTTAGCTTCACATATTAGGGGCCATTCACATAGAATTTGTTTTTGCATTGAAAAATGCAAGATGCAGTGGAATGGGGGAAAACGCAAGGTCTCAAGGTTTATTTATTTTAACTTGAGCGACGGATTTTTAGAATGCTGTATCACGTGTGACACGAGACGCGTGCTCCATTACTCCAGTCTTCAGTGTCACATCATCCTTCAGAAATCATTCTAATATGCTGATTTATTATCAGTGTTGAAACTGTTGTGCTGCCTAATATTTCTTTTGGAACCTGTGATACTTTTTTCTTTGATGAATAAAAAGTTAAAAAGAACAGCATTTATTCAAAATAGAAACCTTTTCAAACAATATAAGTCTTAACTATCACTTTTCTTATCTATTCAGCACATCCTTGCTGAATAAAATGATTAATTTCTTAAAAAAAAAAAAAGAAAAGAAACAAAAATGTACTTACTCCAAACTTTTGAATAGTAGTGTAAATATAGATTTTGAATAAACACTGTTCTTTTTAACTTTTTTATTTATTTATTAACAATCCTGAAAAAAGTATCACAGGTCCCAAAACATAATAAGCAGCACAACAGTTTCCAACATTGATAATAAATCAAAACAGAATACAAGGGTGAATAAACTCTATTGTTAAAAAAATATAATACTTTTATGTAGCAAGGACACACAAAAAAGAGACAGTAAAGACCTATATGTTGTTTAAAAAAAACATATATTTCAAACAAATGCTGTTCTTTTGAACTTTTCCATCCTGAAAAAAAATGTATTGCATTTTCCACAAAAATATTTTGCGGTATAAAAAATATTTCTTGAGCCCAAAATCAGCATATTAGAATAATTTCTGAAGGATGATGTGACACTGAAGATGATGCTGCACTAATGACACTGAAAATTCAGCTTTGCTTCACAGTAATACATTATATTTTAAAGTATATTAAGAAAACTATAATAAAAAAAGTTATTTTAAATTGCAATAATGTTTCACAAAATTTGTTTTTTTTTCTGTATTTTTTATCAAATAGATACAGCCTTGATGAGCATAAGACATTTCTTTAAAAAACATAAAAAATCTTGCTGATCCTAAACTTTTGAATGGCAGTGTATATAAATATTTAAATATATTTTATATACATATAAAATAAATTAAATTAAAATATGTAATAAAATAATGACAACATAATGAAAACATTATAATATTAATACTTGAATCTAACCAAGGAGAGCGGGACTTGAAGAAGTAATACGATTTTATAAATCTTATTACTGTATACCTCGTAAATGGGCTTTAACTGGACAGCCTATTATTAAGACTTCAGTCCCAGTCTAAAGCCATACCTTCTAACCAGGCTGCCCAACATTTTTGCAGGTGACTACAATCTATTTTTGTTTTAATAATGTCATTTTACTGGGAATATCTCTCTCAGGATCTTACAACCCCTTGACTTTGGGGGTCTTCACTTTGGCCTATTTCGTCCTGGCTGTCTGGACGTATGGTCTGACTGTGTCGGCAGGAGTGTTCATCCCGTCTCTGCTCATTGGAGCAGCCTGGGGACGACTATTTGGGATCCTTCTGTCTACCATTACTTCCAGCCAATCAGTAAGTGCAGCTTTCTTCTTCTCTGCTTCCAACAACTTTTTTTTTTAATTCCACCTACATTTTTAATTAATCTTTAACAACAAATCGGAGAAAAATAAAGTTTAATGAAGAAAGATTAGCCGTACTGTGCTGTTGACATGTTTTCTTAAACTGATAGATTTGGGCGGATCCTGGGAAATATGCTCTAATAGGTGCTGCGGCCCAGCTTGGTGAGTTATTGATGTTTTAGCGTGATGTTAGAGTCAAGTAGATGCTCTTTAAGAAAATGCAGCAGGAATGCTGTCTTATGGTTTATTATAGTTCTCCTAACTGCATTTCCGTAAAGGAAGTACATGTCAGCAATAACAAGTATGGTTTTGTTGTGTTAATCTGACAGGTGGCATTGTCAGAATGACCCTCAGTCTCACCGTAATCCTGGTAGAAGCCACCGGGAGCGTGACCTATGGCTTTCCCATCATGCTTGTGCTGATGACTGCCAAGATTGTGGGGGATTACTTTATAGAGGTGAGAAGCAAAATACCTGGCATGACTGTTTTTGTCTCCTGAGAGCTGGTGATTTGTTTTTCTAGGAGTTTTTGGTCTGTGTTTTTTTTTAAGGGCGTCTTGAAGCATTAGTCACGCATGCATGTCATTTGTGTTTTGTGTTATTAGAGCATGAAGCACATGTGTGCGTTTGTCTGACTGGTTTTTGTTGTTTATAGGGCCTGTATGACGTCCATATTAAGCTGCAGAGTGTTCCTTTCCTCCATTGGGAGGCTCCTCCTACTTCTCATTGGCTGACGGCCAGGTAACCACACCCTCCAGCATTACATGTCATATGATGCTTTGAACTTCTCAGTACTGACTCTCAGTCTGAGCTTCCAGGTAATCCACACAACCATGCAACATTACACTTACATACAATCATAACTCCTGTCTGAGGTGAGAGAACAAAAATAATATAAAATGTTACATATTATACACACAACAAAAACACAGCTCCGATCACAGCGTCCTCCATCCTCCTGTTGTTAATGTTGTTTTTCTTTGTTTTCGTTGTTAAACGCCGTGCACAAATGATGTCGCTGTCGACCGGTTCCTAGTACACACTGTCGGTGCGAATGCAACCCTTTAAATGGTACTGGGAAATAGTTCGCGCAAAATCGTCCCAGTACTTTAGTACTGTACATTTAGTTCTGGAACTAAAGCGGTGCGAAAGGCCCTATTATATATTAAATAAATCAGAATTTCAGTCAGATGAAGGTTTTTAGGTGTAGTGTTGTGGTTGACCAATATGGATTCTCTGATGGCTCATGCTGATATTTCACAGAGCAGGGTAGCTAATGGCTGATATAAAGGACTAAGTAATATCACAGCATTTAATTTAAAGTTACTAGATAACACATGCATTAAAAATCTAAATTTGTTTTGTTTTTATTTAATTTTTTTACATAAAAACAACTTAAATTTGAAATTTTGAAAAAATAGTTTGAACTTGAAAAAAATTAATCTGTAAAATTAACGGATTTATACTTTAGATAGGAACTTGTTGATTCTGTAATCCTGTTATAGTGTTTGCAAAAATATGTGGCATTATGTTTATTAGATATTCAAAGAGTGTGTATTTTTACTGAATGTTGACAATATATGTAAAAAGTATTATAGTATTTACCTTTCAATTATTAGACAGAACTAGGAAAAAAAAAAGATTAATCGGAAAGTCGATTTTTTTTTTTTTTGCCCAGCCCTAGACAGAACTGAAGAAGACCATAAACTAATGAAGATGGAGAATGAGTCTGAGCAAAGGCATTCTCAGCGCTGTCAAAATAAAAGTCCCGCTTCCAACTTTTATCAGCAAAGCAGAAATGTATGGAAATATATTAGTCAACCAATAGTGTAGTGGAAAATTGTTGTAGTTCACCAAAACTACAATTATTATTAAAATTGTTTTCATTAATTGAAATAAAATAAAATGTAATATTAGATGAAAAACATAAGAAACAAAATTATAAATTGAAAGAGAGTTATAATTGTTGCCTTGGCAACTAACTGAAATGAAATAAGTTAACTGAAATAGTTGAAGTAAAATAACTATGTACATTTTTATAAATAGAAACAAAAAAGAATCAAAAAGCACATACTGAGTTACATTACTGAGTAAAAGGTCATTCAAAATATTAATACGTTTCACAATGTTAAATAATTCTAAAAAACCCTGGTGAAGTATCATGAAGTCATTTGTGTGTTGATATTTTTACCACAGAGAGGTCATGAGCTCTCCAGTCACCTGCTTCAACAGAGTGGAGAAAGTCGGGAGAATTGTGGATGTTCTTAGCAACACATCCACCAATCACAACGGCTTTCCAGTGGTCGCTCATACTACTGAGAACGACGAGGTGACATAACCATGAAAACACAACCTCAGATCCTGTCATTCCTACAAGTATAGTTCAGTTTTAATAAAAACTAGACTTGCTTGTCGTCTTTTCACAGCCAGGAAAAATCTGTGGACTTATTCTTCGCTCTCAGCTCATTGTTCTTCTCAAACATAAGGTCTGAAAAACTAACTTATGAGACTTCGGTTGGACTTTAATCCTTGTTACTACAACAAATTCTAAGTTCGGCCCTCTGTCTGTGTCTCAGGTGTTTGTGGAAAGGGCGTCTTCACGTCTCAGCCACAGGAAGCTACAGCTGAAGGACTTCAGAGATGCATATCCGCGTTTCCCCCCCATCCAGTCCATCCACGTCTCTCAGGACGAGAGGGAGTGCATGATGGACCTCACTGAGTTCATGAACCCGACCCCATACACTGTGCCTCAGGTCAGTTAACTTACATGGTAGCATATTCTGGTCAGCAGTCGCCTACTGATGGTATTTTTGTATTTACATGCCATTTGGGAAAGTTTATGTGAAATTTATAATGCCATAACAATGGCGTAGGAAGTTAAATACATTGATACTGATACTGTAAGCTCTCCAGTTTTCAGCTATCATACCTGCAATTATGCAGAGCCAGAGCTTTAAATAGAACGCCACTGCCACACCCAATTGAAATAACTTACATGACATTTAAAGATGAACTGTAAAAAATGGCATCAGGAAGTGTATTTCAGTTGTCATGTGCTTCAATCATCTGCAGTAATAACTGTCTAGTCTTTGATATTTGATTTCAGGAGACTTCACTCCCCCGTGTGTTTAAATTGTTTCGGGCGCTAGGACTGAGACATCTGGTGGTGGTTGATAATGAAAACAGGGTAAGTGTATCACTATTCTATTGTTTTATTGTGGTTCAGTTACTACTTTTAACTTGCAGCTCATCTTTAGAGATGCACAAAATAGTAGCACTATACTATTAATTGTTATTGGCCGATATTAGAGTTTTTTTTTTGTTGTTGTTGTTTAATATATCATTGATGATCAGTATTGGATATTTAATTTTGCATGTTCATTTCCTCTAGTTTTACATTTAGATTACCTTTCCGTCATCTAACACTTTAAAATGACTCTTTAAAAAAAACTAATAATTTAATTAATAAAACTGTCAAATCTTTAGAATATTAATTTTTTTATACTGCACATTTAATGGTGGCATTCCTAAATTTACTTACAGCATTTAAATTATTGTATTTATTTATTTATTTACAATTTGTTTACTTAAATATAATGAATTAATTAGTTTTTTTTTTTAAATCAATTTTATTAATTTATTTTTATTTTTTATCTAAAACTGGAATTGTCTACCTATTAAAGTTAGACTGGCTTCAAGCATTAATATTTTTTTAAGGCAAGTCAAATCTTTTTAAAGTTGCTTTTGAGTATATTGATTTAAAGGGGTCATATGATGCTGCTAAAAATAACATTATTTT
>NW_015541005.1:1170323-1174088 GCF_001515605.1 Sinocyclocheilus anshuiensis | reverse complement strand
GATGCTGCTAAAAAGAACATTATTTTGTGTATTTGGTGTAATGAAATGTGTTTATGCGGTTTAAAGTTAAAAAAACACATTATTTTCCACACACTGTACATTGTTTCTCCTCTATGCCCCGCCTTTCTGAAATGTCGATTTTTACAAAGCTCATCAGTCTGATAAAAGTTACGCCTTCTTTCTTTGCGTGAACATTTGGGCGGTGTTATGCAAATCTTCCCACATAGTGAGGTAGATATGTGGGGGCGTGTTAGAACGAGCCGTTTTAGGTAGGCGTGGTTGACTCTTAACTTTTATAAAGAATATCTCTTTGGATTTGAGACTTTAGTCTTTGCAACTTTACAGATCTTCTTTATGCACCAAGAGCTTGTAACACTCCAAAGAGAAAGGAAAAATTGAAATCGCATCATATGACCCCTTTAAATGTATTGATATCGATACTGTGTGAAATCACATTGTCAGTGTTGTGTTTTTATTTTTATGCCTGTTGTATTGCACTTGAGCTTTTATTTATGAAAAGTGCTATAAAAATCATGTTTATTATTATTATTATTAATTTCTTTCACAATCATTTCTTTATATAGAGGAAATAATATAACATTTGTATATTGACCAGTTTATACACCGGTTGTCTGCAATAGCATCAAAATAATTAACAGCTTATTGTATCAGTCATAATTGGCCGTATATCGTTCCAAATATCATTCATCCACAGTAATGTTATCAGTTTATAATTCTGTGAAGGTTGTGGGACTGGTAACCAGGAAGGATCTAGCCCGCTATCATTTGGGTAAAGATGGTCTGGAGGAGCTTCACCTGGCTCAGACATGATTGGTCATCATTGTTCACCCTGGACCCTGCCTTCAGAGCACCAACTCAGGGGCTGGTCAGAGTCTCTCTCATGTCAAAGATGCCAAACACAAACCTGCAACATGCACAAGTTGTCTGACGTTCAGTATTTTAAGGGCTTGATTATTTGAAAAATACATTTTTGCTCCTTTATCACACCGTTAGTTATGCATTTATTTTTGCCTGTAGAAATACAGCGGATGAGCACATTATGTTAGTTTTGCACAATGAGACTGTTTGTTTATTACAATTATAATATTTTAGAGTAGATGAGCTTTTCAGGAGCCCTCACTTTTCGTGCCTCTCCAAAAGCACCATTTTGTGTCACCTTCCATGTTTATCATGGCTAGTTATCATTTGAGATGTGTACATCCCTGTGTATTGCCATGCCAGTGATAATGTATATTGACATAATGTGTCAGTATGCGTTTTTTATTTTTCATTTTCAGCAAGGCTGTGGTTTTGAATACTTACTTGCTAATGCTTAACAGGTTCTAGTGTTGTTAGCTCAGAGTAAGCTATTCATTATAAATATGCAGGACAATTCAAGCAAGTTTGCTGATATGGAATAAAATAGGTTCTTCTCATTAAGAAACCTGTTGGAGATGTGCACTTCATACAGACTACTACGTATATTGTTACAGATATGCAAATATGGTTCATTACATTTTTGTTTACCTCATGCCGTTTTAGGATTTTTAAATGTTTCTGTCTTCATTTATCAATTTAATTGGTATTAAATCTGTTAGGGTGGATCAGGCCCTAAAATTAAATGCATAAATCCTATTTTTCACAAGCCTCTTGGCACTGGCAAGATTTGGTACGAGTTTAAAACTATAGCTGGAGGTTTTATGGAGTACATTTCGTGAGGGTAGTTCGTGTCTACACAATGTGAATTTTCTGCCTCGAGCTGCATTTGTTTTCTGTGAAAATCTATACTTGAAAATGAACATATAAATCACAGTATTGAGCAGTGAAAGATGATTATGCTAAAATAATTTCCAAGCGGTGATTGCAACAAACATTATTTAACTGAACATCAGATGAAGCGTATTAACACGACATCCTGTTTTGTTTGTGTGCTATAAAGTTTGACTCTATGCTTCATTGTTTAAAGCCAACATTATTTGTTTGTATTGATTAATGATTTTCTCTATGCTGATCTCTACTTTTTATATGGTTGTTGATTTGAAGTAAAAAGAAGAGTTTTATAACCATTTGAACAATTTTGTGAACTAATAAAGCTATGAATCAACGAATATATTCCTCTTTAGTGTCTCTCTCAGATGATCGTTTTGGTTCGAACATGCATTTATTTAATGTGTATATCTGTTAAAAGTTCATTGCCAACCTTTTTGAGTCTACTATCATAAAGATGGCTTCAAAGCTAGTAAACGTGGATTATAAGTCCCCAATTTTGTTTCAATAGATGAATTTATGAGCAGGCTAAGGCTTTGGCTATACATGCTTTCACTTAACTTGGATATTAGTGATTCTGGGAAACGTGCATTATGTGACTGACGTTCTATTAAGTGCTTCAGGAAACTTAGCCCATGTTTAAATTTGTTAAGGCAACACAACACTACATGACTAAGCTGTACTTGGCATATTCATCTTTATACTACAATGGTACATTCTTGTGAGCTATCTGAAAAAAAAAATGGTGTAAGGTGTGAACGTGTAAAAAGGAATTCTATGACTAATGCTACAAGGATCTCACGGACGTTTTCAAGTATGAATCCCATGACGATCCACCCTGTTTATTATAATCAACACTGTTATATGCAGCTAAACATGTTTTATCCAGTGAGACATATCTTGAACAATCAGCCTCTATGTAGTATATCTCAGGAGAGACTGCTAAGTAATTAAACAGTATCACATATGGATTTATAATAATTTAAAGAAAAAATATTTACAATTGTATAATTTATGATTATGTAAATATATTTGAATACTGAATCATGGGTGAGTATAAGGTCGTCTTGTTAGTGTTTTATTATGGACTGGCAAATGCTTTTTACCTATGGTACAAGTGCTTAAACAGTATTAAACTGTAATCATCTATATACATTTATTTTAATTGGATCTTGCTCCATTACTAACAAACTAAATAAATAATTGAGCGTAAAGCATTAAATATGCCCATCTGCAGTGCAGGTGCCTGAGGGTTAAGATCAGCGAGTCCTAATCCATTTAGAGCAAGTCTCAACTCTCCTTTCCTTAATCCTCTCAAATCGATAGGTGCCAAAATACATATGTCTGGCATCAGCTGCTCTATAGAGCATTCGATAACTGTGCCAGTGCTCTAGTTTACATATTTTTTTACTCCCTGATTATTAAGTATCTTGTAGGATAAAAAAGACAAGGTCAATGTTTTATACAGCTGTATTTCATAGAAGAGAATAATCAATACTGTCGTCTGATATTCATCATTTCGATTAATTGACTTTTTAATTTGTATGTGGTGTATTCTTCAGTTCATAATTTTGGTTGCCTCGTCACTCCGATCCTGCTGTCAGTAATTGTCTGGTGCAACCGGTTGATGCTCGTCAAAGCAACCCACATTTAGTGAACCATTAACTATCCTAAATCGATTCATAATATTGCACATTTAGTACAACTAATCTAACTTTTGGGGTTACTGGCGTGTTTGAAAACGCCGTTAAATTGTATCGGCCTACATATGCTTAGATCTAAAAAAAAATACTTACTTTTATGATCCTTTAGTGTGTGAAAAATGTTGACAAGCTCATTCTTTCAGTTGTAACGCATAACAAATTTAACTTACTGATTATGTATTACCCCGTTAGTGTGTATGAATAAGTAATTTATAGTGCTGTCAAACGATTAATCACATACAAAAAAGTCTTTGCATAATATATGTGTGTGTGTTCTGTGTATATTTATTATGTA
>NW_015541005.1:1164989-1169411 GCF_001515605.1 Sinocyclocheilus anshuiensis | reverse complement strand
ATATGTGACCCTGGACCACAAAACCAGTCTTAAGTCGCTGGGGTATGTTTGTAGCAATAGCCAAAAATTCATTGTATGGGTCAAAATTTTCGATTTTTCTTTTATGCCAAAAATCATAAGGATATTAAGTAAATATCATGTTCCATGAATATATTTTGTAAATTTCTAACCGTAAATATATTAAAATTTAATTTTTGGATGATGTACAAATCTCAATTTTGAAAAATTTACACTTATGACTGGTTTTGTGGTCCAGGGTCACATATGCATAACAAATATACAAAGCACACATACATATATTATGTAAACAAAAACTTTTATTTTGAATGCGATTAATCGCGATTGATCGTTTGACAGCGCTAGTAATTTAGAAAAAATAGAAAAGAGTCTGTTTACTAAAGTAATTAGAAGAAAGCAATTTGAGCAGCAGAACAGTTATTGTGTACAACTAATTTAAAATATATTTTATTCAGAAAGATTCATTTGAGAAAATATTTTTTTTGCCGCTATTGTACATATTTCCTGTTCATGTTTCAAATACTTGAGGAAAATATTTATTTTTATATACTTATACAAATATTTATTTGAACATATTTAACAACACAGCTTAAGGTCTATTTCATTTAAGCCACATTTGCTAACAGCAGAAGAAATTCTAAGACATCATACAACAGATGTGTGAAAGTGATTTACACAGCTAATAAGGCCTCTCCTCTCAGAAAACATGTACTAAAAAGAGTCAAAGTATAGAATTGGCACAAATAAAAAGTTCATAGATATTGAAAATAAGTATTTTGGTTATGTGCTGTAGAAAAGAACACAAACAGACTGGAATCAAATTCCACATTGCTCCACATTCCACAACTTTATATCATCCTTGGGGTGCCCAAACTCGGTCCTGGAGGGCCAGTGTCCTGCAGAGTTTAGATCCAATTTGCTTCAACACACCTGCCGTTAAGTTTTTAGTATGTCTAGTAAGAGTTTGATTAGCTGGTTCAGCTGTGTTTAATTGGGGTTGGAGCTAAACTCTGCAGGACACTGGCCCTCCAGGACTGAGTTTGGGCACCCCTGCTATAAACCTTCATAAACCTAATTCCTCCTAGTCACTACATTATGTATTGTGCATTCATAGGCTGGTGGGTTGGCGTTTATACAACTGTTTCAAGGCAATGGTGCAAGTGTCCATTTGCAGCATCCCTCATTTGGGATCCAGAGGTGGAACTAGTCTAGTCCACTAAACAAGTCCAGGTGACACATCTTCCTGTCGTCCAGTTCAAATAATACCATACTGGGCGAGCTCGTGCAACTCCAGATGGCTAAAGGCTTCCCACGGACACACCACGGTGATGTCTGTGCATGAAAGAAGTTGGCAGATGAAACACAGCAATGAGCCAGACAGTGAGAAAAATCAGTTTGCAAGGGTAGTGGGTTTAGCATATAACACAACACAGTAATTTGATCACTACATAAGCAATGTTCCAAGAGTTGTTCTCACCAGTCCCAAGACCATCCATTCCTGGGATCTCATCTCCAAATCTAATTAAAGAAGAGAAGAAATTGAAAAAAAGCTCAAGTCCCAATACACTCTTTAAAAAAATGGCTCCTCCATAGAAGAACCATTTTGGTTCCCCAAAGAACCTTTCAGTGAACAGTTCTTAAAATAACCCTTTTTCTCTTAGTGTGAAGAACCGCTATAAAGAATCTTTTATAAAATGGAAAGATTCCATGGATGAAGGTTCTTCATGGAACCAAAAATGCCTTTACTTTAAAAAAAAAATGTATAGAGATATCAAGCAAATTTGAATGTCATCTACTCATCCTTTGACTCCCTTCTTGGGAGGTTTGCTTTTGAATTGCCTTGTCATTCTCTGTTTGAATTTAGGTGGTCCTCTTCTGGGTGTTGTTGGTCCCACCACTCTTATCGGGCTTATAGGTGAGTCGCTGAGACTGTCGCAGCTATTTCCCGAGCTCATCCCATACACCGTCTGTATCAGATTTAAAAAAAAAAAAAAAACAGGTTCTTGTCTCAATCTCTCTACTTGCGGTCGAGGAAAGGCAGCTTAAATACACTCAGGCTGGCCCATGTTTGCGTCAATGGGTCAACAGCAAAGCCTGACAGATTGGCGCAGTGACATAGCAGCAATCTGCTGCAGGTTAACTCAGGCAAAAGGCTAAGAACACTCATTGGATTCTGAAAACACAAACCGGCCTTCATTGAGAAATCTTTCTGAATGGTCAACTCACATCAGTACACCTGGAGAGTCTGTCATGGATTAGATAGAACATGCTTCATTCATGGCATCTGCAGAGGAAATGAATGAAGACAAAATCTGCACTCACAAGCATCCAAGCAGTCAACAACTTTGATAATGACATTAGATCAACCCTGAATGGCTATATAATCTCCTTTGCAAGAAACATGTGCTTCAAAGAATCTTCTAGATTTTTGCAAACATTTTCATTCACTGAATTGCCATCAACAGCAATTTCACTCAAAAATGATTTCAAATTTCAAAGAACTTTCAGACATCTGTAAACATAGGATGACCATACATCATCTTTGTCCTGGCTAGGATTTCTAAATTGCTCAAAAGGTCTAGGGTTTGGCATTTTTCTGATTCATTTTTCATACTTGCTGAAAGTAATGATTGAAAAGTAGTTTAACCATTAGTGTGCTGACATTGTACATAATCCACCAATCGTGGCATGGGAGAAGGTGGGATCTACAGAGAACAGCCAAAGCAGTACATAGCAATACGTGTGCATACAGTATAATGTATGAAGACTGTAGAAAGCATGTGAATAGGAAAACAAAGCCAAAACCTTGACATTTTAGGCAATGTAGAAATCCTTGCCAGGATGCATGGTCACCATATCAAACATCATCATTCACTGACTTTCCTTAGTAAATAATGAAGAAAGTTGAATGAACTATCTATCTATCTATCTATCTAATCAAATATATATATATATATATATATATATTTAACTCATTAATTTTGAAATGGTGACTGTGTCCCTGCAGCATTTAACACAGCACGTCAACATTAAAGTGAAAAAGACAACAGTATTATCTGCACTTCATATAGACCAATGACGTTCAGCATGGCTTAGGCCTAATCTATGCTACGCACTAATGTAGGCCTACTTAAAGTTAAGTCCCTGACATAGAGATTGTGATTGATGTTGGGGTTTGAGCACCATTAAAGAAGATCATGTCACACAGAGACAGATGTCAAATGTAGTTCTGGGATATGAGTGACATGTGGCTGAGAGCGTTAATACATTTGAGAAAGAACACCTGATTCTCTAAGAGAAGAGGAATTCAGTCCAACAGGTAAAATATTGTCAGGCAGCCTTTACGGATTACATATGAGCTGATACAACAATAAAAAGGACTGACTTTTAAAGACAGTTTAAAGAAATAGAGAGCTCAAAGCCCTCCATCTCCCGTTCACAGCGGTCTCTTTGAATGTTAACTTCACTCTGAATTAGGCCTACCCACCATTCCCTGCAGGCATGGATTGACTATAATCTCACAGAGCTCCTAAAGTGTGGTTCAGAGAATTGCAGAGTCTTCTGTGGCAATGGCATAAAAGTGATAAAGCATAACTTACCTTGGTCTCAAATTAGTGCCTGATTGTTTTTAAGTGTTCTGTTTAAGTTACTGTTAAATATAACTTAAGAGAGTACGAATTATTATTATTAGTAGCAGTAGCAGTTAGACATTATACATAAGCCTTTATAAATACACATAAACAATGTTATAAAAAAGATACAATAATGCAAACAGACATCAAACACTAAAGAGCGGGGTGGTGAAAATGTAATTCAATTTTTAAACAGAAGGGGGTAGCAAGATTCTTAATAAAAGCTGACACACTAAACTAGTCTGATGCTCAGTAAAGCACAGTAATTCTCAACCAGGGTCCTCAGCAGATTCACAAGACTACTTATATATTAAATCGAACTTAATTAAAATGCTTCAAACTGTTAATAAACTGAAGATCTACAACATGTAAGCTGACATCATATTTCTCACTCAGGTGAAACTACACATCGGAGGTCTCACACAGACAATTTTGACCACTGCAACATAGCTGGATTGTGCAGAAGGGCTTTGAATATCGTCATGTACAATGGGGGGCCTTGGAATCAAAAAGAGTGAGAACCGGTGGAATAGCATATTCTTTTCTGGAGGAAAAAAAAACAGGTATGGCTGAGGGATAAAAGCTGAGGCCTGGGGATAAACTATAGGCTACTCTTCAGCATTCCTCAACTCGCTTCAGCCCTGCTCTACTGCAGTGCAACTCCAGCAATACCAGGATCAATCCAGGGACACAAAGAAATCTATCTATCTATCTATCTATCAGTCTGTCTGTCTCTATCTATCTATCTATCTATCTATCTATCTATCTATCT
>NW_015541005.1:1138698-1163871 GCF_001515605.1 Sinocyclocheilus anshuiensis | reverse complement strand
TCTATCTATCTATCTATCTATCTATCTATCAGTATGTATCTCTCTATCTATCTCTATGTCTCTATCTATCTATCTATCTATCTATCTATCAGTCTGTCTCTATCTATCTATCTATCTATCTATCAACTTATGTAAAGAGTGCATAAAAATGAACAAATGTTACCATACAAAAAAACAAAAACTATACGAGGTACAGGCCTATTACTCAAACAAAATCTGATAAAATAACTGACCAATTTTGTCCAGATTTAATATGCTTGGCAACATCATACAAGGGCATCTCAAATTTATAGGCCAAATGTTTAGCATAATTTGAATTAATAATTTATAACTTCACATTTAACAGTGTAGATATATTAGCCTTATATTAAGATATTTATTCATTTTATAAAATTGCATTTAAGGAACGTTTAAAATTTCAACATTCAACGTTTCGGCGTAAAAGCGCAGTTGTTTGCAGCAAAGCAAGGCAAGGTAAGTTTATTTATATAGCACATTTCATACACAATTGTAATTCAAAGTGCTTTACATAAAATGAATAAAAAAAAACTTAAAATAAACTAAAATTGATTTAAAATGAATTAAAACAGTTAAGAATAGAAAAAGATTATACATAAAATACAGTGCAATCAGTTCGGACGAAGCACAGTGCTCATTCACTAAATGCACAGCTAAACAGATGAGTTTTGAGTCTGGATTTAAATGTGGCTAATGTTTTAGCACATCTGATCTCTTCTGGAAGCTGATTCCAACTGTGGGCAGCATAATAGCTAAAAGCGGACTCCCCTTGTTTTGTGTAGGCATTGGTTTAACTAAGAAACGTCGAAAAGCACTTCGAGGAATTTACAGACTTGTTGAGACAAAGATCGTGTCATAAGTTTTAGCAGATGAGTTTGTGCAGAAGGCATGTTTAGGAGCTCAAAGTTAGTAGTGCAGATACCTGCTGAGACGCTGCACACTGGAATGCGGAGAAAGCACAGGACTACACTGACACTGCTCGGTCTTTCTTCATTTTCATGAGTTTTCACGCAGCCAGTCATTAATATCCCGATACGAGTGATACGACACATGGTTGTACTGAAAAGTTTGATTACACAATATCAGACTGACGATGCTAATGTTGCAGTCGTTTGCTTTGCAGCACACGTGCAACAACAGAGATCACTTTCAAACTTACTCATACATGTCCTGTGATACTTGAACCCTGTTATATTTTATTATACATAATTTCGCTATTATTAATAATTTGACATTCATTTGCAAGTAGCTACAAACATAAATGGCGACGTTTCCAAAACCGTACATCAATTTTAAGTACACTTGTGTGGTGTTTGTCAGAGCAGCTGTGTGTTAGTGTGAGGCGTTGAGTTGTGATTGGTAAACTTGATTTCCTGGTACACACATGATCTGAGCACTCTTGAATATCCGCATCTACAGTTCTGCAAGACGAGACTAGGCGGTAAGACACTTTTACTTTACTTTATCACTTTAGTAACTCTCTAACTTTGTTTGCAGTGTTAGAAACCGCTTTCGCTGCAGAGAAGTGATGCAAAACAATACAAAAATGCATGCTGATTAAATTTTAATCAAGTAAGGATTATATATGTTATCTTTATGTTTATGGTTTTCATTTTCTGATTAATTGTGAAACGGTATCACTAAACTAGGAGGTTTGGAGTAACTTGCAGATTTCTCAGATTTATTAAGATATTTAATAAATATTATTTATTATAAGTCAAAAATTATATATATGTGTGTATATATATATATATATATATATATATATGGCTTTGAAGATAATTTGGTTAATTAATTAACTCATTGATTAAAAGACAGTATTAGGCCCATCCTCTCATGTTCAATGTACTTTTTTGGTAAAGTCGTATGCAACCACATCCTCTTTTAACGGCAAGACCAAACTAAGATCCTGTTCTGACTGTCTCCCGTGACACCACAGACACCTTACTGACATCCTTTATCACTTTAGAAGTATAAATATGAATGAACAAATATGTAATGGTAATAAAATTGAGCAGAATGAGCAAATCAACATACTTGTATGTTTGCTATTTAAGGGATAATGTACAGACAGTCTGACATTATCACAAAAAAAAAAAGTTTATTTTGGAATTATGACCAATTGGCTGTACATTATCCTACTTTTTGTGCTGCATGGACATGAAACATATTTTATTAGCTTGTGGTCATTGTTCTGAAATATTTAAGTGCTGAAAGAGTTAAATTTACCAATCACAATAAAGTATTCCATATTTGTTTTTTTTTACAATATTTGCCCTATTTTATTGCATTTAAATTGTCATAAATATCTCTTGGCATTTAAAGTGATGGTGTATCACTCTTGCTCACTCTCATTCAATCATTTGTCTTATCATTCAGTAGCACTAACTGTCTCACAATGTCCTTGCTCTAAAAAAATCAATCTTTTACACATAAGCAGTGCTTTATATGATGGTGTTGTTCATGTCTTTATAGCCAAACTGGTATGCTTTCATCAGCTCGAGAAAGTCTACTGCTATTTTATTGCAGCCTCGAGAGAATTCGGATATGACACGCTTTTTTTCTGAAAGCTCATTTTGCATTGACATGGTTTAGGGGGCTGTAAAATGATTGGAAAATTCCCGCAGTGCTTTTTAGCCTCATATTGATGAGTGCAGTAGATGACATACGTCATGGTGCATCACCGAGTTGATAAATAGCCTATAAAAGCTAGCGTGGAAATGATTTTCATAGCAATGAAAAAAAACTTGTCGTTCTATCTGAAGAGCTAACCCTGTTTTTCCACACAAATAAACGAGTTTCTGCAGCCCCCAACGCCAGTCACTGGAGAAGCAGCCAAAAATATCACAATGTCTGAGAGATCCGTAAAAGGGAAGGTGTGTGTATTAACTGGCAGACCTCGATAAACAAGATCTCTGTCTATTGATGAAGACAGCCCTTTCACTTCCTTCTCGAGATGTGTTGTTCAGGCCTAGGCTTGTGCAGAACTTCCTGAGTGCAACAGAGCTGCTGGATTCAGAACAAGCCTCAAGAGGAACCGTTCAGAACTACGCCAATGTGCTTCTGTGTTTAAATTTATTTGACTTTCAGACCCAATTTGTGAGCACATTTAGACAATTTGTGACAAGCTCCATATTGCCGAGAGTGTGCCACTGATCTACACCAACTGTGGTTGAAATGAGAGGCCTACTCATGTTACTTCCTGTTTGTGCAACAGTTTCCAGTCATGCAGATCATAAGAGATCTTATTTTGTCAAAAGTGTGCATGTGTGACTTCATGGTTAGTCGTTTTAGATTTTTTCTATTTTTTTTTTTACTCCTAGTAGGTTGAGGCAGCCCCTCAAGAAGTTTTTTGATGTGTTGACAGGGGCAGTGTTGAAAATCACAGGCTGCTCAGATACCAGCAGACTGGTGCTCTCAGCTTAGTGTAGTTTGATAGATCTGTTATGTAAGCTGTCAAAGTTCTTTTCGGAGCTGCTTGATGTGATTGTGAAGGACTGTCAAGTCAGTCTGAATTCAACTCCCATTTTGTGCTAGCGGACCCCAGTGTGAACCTTAAACAATTGGAAAGAATAACCACAATTGAAGTCTCTTTAATATCTAATTTAAGTCAGTTTAAATTGAGAGCAAACAGAGGCTTATGCTAAGTTGAGACAAAAATACCTTTTTTAATCACAAATTCACACATTCTGCTTAAATTTCAAAAATACGAAAGTTTTCAGTTAAGAGTAAGACATTTTAGAATGAACACAACATTTATCATTAAATTCTTTAAATTATAAGGGCTGTTTTGGGGTGTACTAGAGGAGCTCTTCCCATCCTAGCGCAGCTTCTCTTATCATTGTATAAATGTTTGAATTAAACTAAAATTCAGGAATTTTAAAATAACTATTGGGGCTTGAATGTTATCGAATGCTTGGCACTTCAGTCTCATGTCCCCTTTCCACAGACATGTCAATCTGCACATGTCTGGTTTTCATGCACAAGAATGAAAAATTAACTTCTGAACATGTTCTAGGATTATGATTTTTATAAGTACATGTAATTCATAAAATGACTGGATGAGCCACAATTCATAAAGACTGACTGGATGAGCCATAATAATTTCCGCACATTAAATATCATTGCACCAAACTGCAATTGTCTGTGACAAATAAAATAAAATTAGAATTTAAAGGCTCTTTCACACAAAGAATGATAACTGTACAATAAATTTATTAGCATCAACATCAATGCATTGTAATAGTGCTGGGTGGCTTAACCACAATTTTTTATCAAAATATATATATATATATATTTCGGATTCTGCTTTTATGGTTTATCATGGTTTGTCCCTGACTCTGCCTTTATATGAATCAGATTGCATGAAACAGTTGCAGAACCACTGCATTTTAATCACGAGCCAAACAAACATACTCCAGTATAGTATGATTAGTTTTTAATGTAAATTAGATTGTATAATTTCCAAATTTAAAGCAATAACAGAATGGTCTGACCTTAGCTTTGAGAAATTATGCTAAATAAAACATTTCTGCATGAACAGAAACAGCAGACGGGCTGAATGAAAGTGCAAATTCACTCTCAGACAGCAGGTGGCACTTATGGCACAGCAGCCATAGACCGTTTCCTTGGATACTGCTGTAAACAAAGCAGCACTGTGAAAATACCATCTAAACTTTTCTGAAGACAGTCAGTTTCCCTCAGAGATACATTCATATGAACTCCCACCCCCAGTTCAGTATTTCTTCCAATATTTCGCACATGGTGAAATGAGTTTGCTCTGCCTGCTACAGTATTTTCTCCTCTTTGCATTCGACTTCAGCATCTCTGGCTTCTGTTCACAGCCGTTTACAGTTAGTTTATTTGCCCAGTTAAAGAATTAGTTATGTGTTATTAATAGTTCTCTAACCATTAGTCAGAAGTGTATGCAGTCAACAGGGATCTCATCTCAATTCACTACGCTGTCTACGTTGCTTAGCCACTTGTACCGGTATGCCTTTTTTTTTTTTTATTCATTCTGTGTGCGTAATTCAAACCTGTGTATCGTTTGAACCGGTATATCACCCAGCACTATTTTGTAATGTTCAGTTTATTATAAGCGCGTGCTTCAGTTTTGTCGTCTGCAGCATTATCAGAATCAGAATCAGAATGAGCTCGCTTCCCCTGTCTGCGTGTCCTGAAGCGTTTGATCAGCACCGCAGCTCCCCCGACTACAATGTCCAGCAAAACATCAGAATAATCGAAAACCGGTGAAATATCGGGTGGTGTGTACTGTCCAGCAATTCGTCTCTGGTGAAACTGATTGCAGGGATATAACTAAAGACAGGACAAACTAACAAAAACATAAAAACAACTGCGGAGCATGCCATGGAGGCAGCCATCAGCGTCGGCGCCATCGCAAGCCGACGCTGATGCTTAAATGCTTGATTTATTTAATTGACCCTTCGCAGGGAGCTTGATTGACAGGCGATTTGACCAATAATAATGCAGAATCCGCCATTTTGTCTGACAAACAAATCAGACAGGAGAGTAGAAAAATAATGTGTACTGACGTCTTTCTGCGATTGAAACAAGATACCTTCTCGTGTTCGTTCATGTTTATTTCATGCTAAAACTAGTAAAAAGGAAGAGATGATCGGTTCACCTGCCATTTGAACGGAGGTGCTACAGTGATCTGAAACATTAAAGAGCCACAAAATGGTATTTATTGTTTTGCTCCACTCTGTCTTGTCTGTTGACGCATTGTTAGTTTCCTCTTTGCTCCACTATGCATTTTTCACTGTGAGAGCGGCATGGCTTTTTGGACATAACAGTAACTAAAGGGGGCGGGTCTTTGCGAAGGGTCATTTGTGTGGATTCTGATTGGTTGTCAAAGTTTTTATTGTTCATCAGATCGAAAAAAAATGTTTTAAAGTGATTCCAACTGCGCTTCGTTATCATTATAGACTTCCTTATTCTCAGAGAATTAGAATGATTATTAACTTTATATTTATTTTCGTTATAGGTATAGTCCTTGATGTAAATGGGCCTTAAATCAAACTTTTTTTAACCTTGTTGTCATTTATCAAATTGCTGTGTTCTGAGTTCAATAATAAACCCACACGTAACTGTTTATTACAGTGACAACAGATTTACAACAGTTAAGGGTGTTTCACTTAGCGTCATCCCTAAAAACATCCTTTTCACTTAGAAAATTCACCGTAACACACTGCCTTCATGGCTCATTGCTTCATTATACTAAAATATACATGCCACCTCCGATGCAATCTGTTGTGTCTTTACCAAGTTGACACATGAGATCATGTGCTGTTTGCACCCTATCTTTGCACCAGACATGCAGAGAAATGCCGTAATGGGTCGGCGCACATAAACTCTTTCCTCACAAGTCTCTTGAAAAAGGGTTTGGCAATGCAGCACCACTCAGCAAGACGCTACCAATGGCAGAGCATCAAGGCCGCGTGAAATGCAGCGGCACGCCCAGTGTAACCTCCGACAGGTTCCTCTGACAGGTTGATGACCCCTGAGAGAGATGACAGAGCGACGTGCTGGAGAACTGCAAACTGATAGAAAGTCATCTTCGACTAGAGGAGAAAAAAACAATCCACCCAGCATGTTGCCCCTGAAGGAAAGAGCGAGAGAGAGAGAGAGAAGGGGAGATAAAAGGGGAAACAATATGATAGTTGATATAAAACGGGGGATGGTAGGAATAATAAGTGTCTCTAGAGAGCTGGAATGTGAAGACCGAGAAATAGAAGTGGGAATAAAGAGAACAGAGGGGCAAAGGAACTGTGTTTGTGTGCATGTGTGTGAGGAAGAGGATGAGATCATCGCAGTCTCCTGTCTAATGAGTGATGGGGTTGGGAGGTGTGCTGAACTGAGGCGGAGGGTTTGCTTCTCATGCCGGTGGAATCAATAGCGTCTGCAGACCGGAATACCGTTCCCACATTACTGCCTCATTGCCAACACTTCAGCCACGGCTCTTCTTCCAGCACAGATTACACTCAGATCGTGCATTGTGCATTTGTTCACTCCCTTACTTTCTTTCTCCATCTCTCACGTTCTGTCTCTCTACTATCTCTCTCCCCCCTCTCTCTCTCTAACTCGCTCTCTCTCTAGCCAACCCACACCCAGTGATTCTGTATCTTGGTTTTTTTGTGGTGGTAGGAGGGATGCTGCTGTGAATTCTTCTTTGAATGTGTTTTAGACACATTTTTTTCTATACCACAGGAGGTGTGCTTTCTGGAATTTTTTGGGAGTAATATTTTTTGGGAAACCTTGTTGAAAAGAGCTTACAATGTTGGGCTTGGATGTTTGTGAATTTGGTGGACAGTTTCTTGAACTGCTCTGGTTAACAGTTTGCTACAGAGGTGAGGATGCATTTACGTTATCTATTATGAGATAAACATTTTGAAAAGTGAAATTATATAAAAAAAATGACTAAACATACTAAAATTAACTTGAAGGTGTGCATTTGGAATGCTCTTTAAACTCCACAAAAAGACCTCAGATGATCTGCCAGTTTAATAGACCATCCCTAAACCTTCAGCTAAAGTAGTTCGAAGCTTATTATGCATGGTATTTAGTAGTTGCAATGTATCATAAAACCTATTTACAATTCAAATAGATCTTTAAAATCAAGTAGAAAGTCATATATGTGATCATTTCGTGAGATGACTTCCTCTGTGGATGTAGACATTTTTATTGTTGGCATGTGATGCAGTTAAAACAAGCAAAGGTGGATTGATCAATATGTATTGATCAATCTGTTGTTGCACTCACAACATTGCTTTGTGTGTGTGATCATCATGTTTCTTGTAATTACATGTCACAGATGTTGTTGATTTCTGTGGATGTAGACATTTTTATTGTTGGCATGTGATGCAGTTAAAACAAGCAAAGGTGGATTGATCAATATGTATTGATCAATCTGTTGTTGCACTCACAACATTGCATTGTTTCTTGTAATTACATGTCACAGATGTTGTTGATTCAGGGCTTCACTCTGCAGAGCTTCTGATTACTGACACCAATCCAGTGTTTCTCACTCCCAATTTACCTCTTTATCAGTGTCTTCCACTCCCTTAGTGTCTCCATTTCACTTTGATATCTAGGAAGTAATGATGTGTGACAAATGAACACCTGTCTTTATGTGTAAAGTGAAGGGTAAATGTACATATGTGTGCTTTTGATATCTGAGATTCCTATAGAGCGTGGGTTCACTGTAAGCATTCCCATTAATCTCAATGGCAGTTGCTTGGATGACGCAGGACTCCCCTATATGATTTTGTGCACGGATGTTCAGTTTTGCTGGTGTTTTGAGCAAGTTACCTGACTAACTGTTCTGTGGACAGGGAAATATGTAAATATGAAATAAATGTAACTCTTTAAAGCACCCTTAAAAACTATTTTATTATAATATACTATAATTAAATATTTAGGAAAATTTTTTGCAACCGAATGGTGTAGTTAAAACATCTTCCAAGAGGAGTTAATTGGTCCATGCTAACCAACTAATCGCAACCCGATTCACAATAATTTTTTTTTTTTGAATTTCGTATGAATTTGTAATTCTTATGAAAATGTGTGATTTTTAGTAAAAAAAATTAAAATAAGCATGAACCTGCACCTAAACCTAACCTTAGTGGGGCAGGTGAATTGTCACAAGACTGTTGACGAAACCTAGATCTCTTGTATCTGACTCAAATCTGTTCGCTTTTTGTAGTTTGAATAGCAAAACAACACATGAAATCCAAAGTTTACAAACCTGATTCATATCAAATTCAGTGTGAAGTCTGATCAAACGCTGATATTTTGGAATGTCTTAAGCGAAATTAACATGCAAAAATGGTCCATTATCTATTGTCAATAGTGTAAAGATGCATTAAGCACAGAAGTCACTTTCAAACCAAGAGGATTTCTGTTGGTCAGCATGGTAAATTTGCCCGACTAACTTGAACGAAACCTGTGTGGTGAACCTTTTTCGCCTTCACACAAATCTCCTGATTGTGTGGATTTCTTTTGTAATACTGGATTTCGCTTTTGAAATTTTGCCAATCAATAGCAAATGTGACCACACCTTCATATTGATACTTCGGATATTGACAACACTGTATACACTGTGTATACTGTATATACAGTGCAGATAATTCAGTCCTCAAGATTGGATTTGAAAACTGAACTGGATTTGTGTGGCAGAGTAGTGTGAAGCAGGGTGATCCCAGTCAAGTCAATGGTGTTTAGAAAAGGCTCACAAAACCAGGCTCCAAAGGACTGACCGGTGCATGGGTTTCTCAGCTCGGTCTCTGCTGGACTGCAGGTGCTGACATGCTAAGACCCCCTGTGACCCGGCAGAGCAGCATCACGACTCAATGAGCCTCAACTGCTGCTGTGCTGTGATGGATGGCTGCACGTCAGAGACCTGACACATGTTTAAAGGAGTAAATCAATTAGATTGCATGTAGGAGAGATTTCAAAAAGCTGATGTGTTTGTGCACCCTGTAGAGAAAGGCCATATGAATGAGGAAGATCACATGCATCATTTCCCTTCCCTTCATGCTGTCAGGTGTTCAGCTGGTTTCTCAAATTACAGCTGCTATCAGATTAACAATCCTGAGAATTTACATGTCACTTAGTCCCCAACTTCTACATGTACTAGTACTCTTTTTAATATTTTTGGTACCTGTTTTTCTTTTCTTTTTGAATATATGTAATTATCTAAATTACGTGTTATGAGAATAGTTTATAAATCTGTCTTTCTGTGGTTTTCAGCCAAAATAAATGCTCTGTAGTTCAAAGATTAAAAGCAAAGAAATCATATGATTTATTAAATTTCTCAATTTGTATTATTACAATTGTAATATTTCTTATTTTGTTTAATATTTATTTGAAATATTATATTTTATTTGAGTAATAATAATATAAAATAATATTAATAATTTTTAATTTATAGTCATATTGATATATAATCAAATTCAAATATAAGCCAAATTGTGCAGCCCCTACAAACAGGCACAGCAAACCTGGAGCTTATTTTAAAAAATGCATTTCAAATTGCACAATTTTTACCAGAAAAAAAAATATAAAATTAGCTTTTTAAAAATTTTGTCTGGGCCTGTTTTACTTGTTGAATTTCCTCTCATTTTTCTTTGGCATCATCTTGTGAATAAGTGTATTCCTGCTGCGTTGTTTCAATACATTACAACCGAAACCTTCTGTGACAGTGTCAAATGGCTTGCAGGGTTTTGTCTATGAATATTTGTGTAGATTTCTGGCCTGCTGTGGTTTGTGATGTTTCTGACTTACAGGATCAGGGTTTACAGATATGCATCACTCTCGACTTTGCTTTCAGTTAGCAGAGAGGCTGCACTTTGTCACTCAGTTAGCAGAGAAGCTGCACGGCTTCAAAGTAGTTGAGAAAGTGGAGTATTGTGAGGGTTGCAGAGTAGCTGAAAGTGTTAATGTACAGGGAGAATTTAGTTACACCAGCCGCTGAGCTGGCTTCCATCTTAGAGCAAACTGTGACCATAAATTCAGACAAGATATTCATACAAAAAATATTTACTATAACACGCCGTACTTTGACACATAATTGAGTGAACAACAGAGTCAGTGTTCTTGTGGTCCTTATTTGACATTTTTAACGCCTGAGGGGTTTATTGCCCTTTGCAAGGGTCTTACATTAATGCTAGTCTAAAAAGAGTAAGGTTTGTGCGGTCTTCAGAAACCCTAGTGGGCCTTCCATTCATCTGCTGAAAGTCCAATGAATATTTGGGTGTACAGCTGTTGTGTGTTGAGTATGAGAGACTGCAGTTTGTCAGTGCTGTTTGCTCGTTCGCACTCCATCTCATTAGCTGTGCACTGAAACCTGCAGCACGCCATCAGACAAAAACCAGCATGCTATCCATCACAATCTAGCCAGGCATTTAACTGCTTCTACTGATCAAAGCGGACCAAAGCATGTTGCCTTTGAAGCTCGAGATGCTGCGCCTCACATATTTCACTCAGAAATTATATCTCCGGAGGGTGGGGAAAGCTAATTAAAAAAGCTTGTCAGATTCTTCAAAGTATTATTATTGCTATTTAACACAGCTGAGCAAGGGTAATAACTGTCATTCTTCTCTTTGCTAATATAAATGAGCTCTCACTAGTGGCCACTGCCAGAATGGGAGCCTCTAGTGTTTTTTAGAGCAGTGCTTTTCAATTGGTGGGTCGCGATATAAAAATGGCTGCTGGTCTGATCTGATAGGATCGTGGACAAGAGGGGAAAAATCCTAGATGCTAAAAATATGATTGTGCATAGTTAGGATAACAAAATAAATACCTTGTTGGCAGAGGCTATTTACACTAATTCCATGCACCAACATGGATGGGCTAGACAACATTACAAAAGATGGCCAAATAATAACTTCAGTGGCGGTAAATTGCGTAGAGTAGACGGTAAATCGCGTAGAGTTAGTGTTTTGACGCGATCGACCCGAGACCTTTGGCTGAACTCGTTGTTCTCCATTTTCACAATAGAAATGAAAGAAATAACCGAAAAGTTGAAAATAAAGTATCGGGTAAGGTAAGTGTATGTTTTATAATGCACTACAGTACTTGCCAATATTTGCAAAAAGTAGTATAAATAGCAGAAAATTCTGCTATTTTTATATAGTGTAAATAAAATCTATTGCTATTTGCAATTAGTGTAAATAGCATATATCGATAAGAAAATATGCTATTTTCACTTAGTGTAGGCTAAATAGCATCTAATTGCTATTTACACTTAGTGCAAATTGGCGCTGCCAAATAAATAGGCTTTATTTATTTATTTATTTACTTTTTTGCTGAGAGCATGAAACCATAACATTTTTGCCATTATCAATTTTCTGTATCATTGTCTCAATAATTTGTCCCAATAATAATATTGTCAATCCTGTGTGGTAATATTAATTAATTTCCATGTCTGATTTAAGGGCATTTTGTACATTACAGATACAGATAAATTAAACAACTTTGTCACTATATAATTTGGGTCCTGAAGCAAAACCATTTGAGAACCAAAAATTCAAGGTATTTTAGGAGATGTTCTTTTTTATGACTTTTTTTTTTTACTCTTTTAGTCACATTATGAACAATTACAACTGATTAGATGTTAACTTGTGCACATTGAGAGGAGAACAGTGATGTTTACTGCTTTAATGTGCAATATTAATATGTATCACATTGCAGTTTTGAGATGCCATCATCATTATGCTGAAAACATGCCCTGAAATGCCATGAAAATGTATCTATAATCATCCCTAATGCAGTCCCTCACTACATAGTTAATTTTGCTTGTAATTTACAGTGAGAATCTTGGCATTAGCTCGTGGATATGCTTTAAATTGCCCAATTAGTCCAGTCATGTATTCAGTGTGACCAGGCCTCCCTGTAGTGAATCTCGACTCAGGGGATTTGATTTGTGTGTTCGGTGTGTGAGATATTTAACTGGTGTGCATTTTTTAGCAATATTTAAGCTATAATTGCACAGGGATAATTAACTAAATAGCCCTATTATGCACAGGATATTGGTCCAAAGGACTCCAGTGTGCAAAGCGTGGCCACACTTGAGTAAAATGTCACAACACTGCAGTCCGTTCAGGCGTTTCCATTTTGCACAAGAGTCGACTGTTGATTAATATGCCAAATTTCCCCTCTCACACTTCATTACCACGTTCATCTGTACACATTCAGATTGTTTATTTCTCACTAATTAGTAGGTTAATTGGCTCACATTGTCTTCTGGAGCTGGAGTATACCGTATGTCTCTGGAAATTGTGCATCTTCCTCATAAACTATACTCTGACCTACTTGTCCTTCCTCAAATTGTCTTCCTGGATAGAGTGGGCTTTTTCCGCAGGTTCAATTTATGTAGAGATACAGAATCCATTCCCACATTTTCCTACCTTTTTGTTGGAGGAAACTGGCTCCCCATTTTTATATACAGCAGCAGCATGTGAGTGTCATGGTCCTTGAGCTACTGCTATATAATGCAAAATGAGATGGTGGTATATTTTTATTAGATGGTATCAGTGAAAATCGCTCTTATAAAACTAATGGCGTATTAGAGAGTGACCCTCGTCCTTCCATTATTGCATTTGCCTTCACATTACAGCACTTAGGGTTTTTGTTCTCCTTTCATAATGTAAGGAAGGTTCATCATCACTCGTGATAATCATTGGGAAAGAGGACATATGCATGTTTCCATGGCTGCTGAGGCAGATTTGGCCTAGACAGCGTCGACACACAATACATAAAACCAGCCGGGGCATATAAAACATATAAACCTGGGTGGGGGTGCTTCTGTCTTTTTTCTTTGTTCATCCTCAGCTGTGTTCAGGAACATCTGTCCTCCAAGGAGCTTTGCTTGTTCTCACCCAGGCTAATGAAAGCGATGATGTCATGTTTCGGATGTTGTCACTTCCCATGAATTCGGTAAACGTTGGGGTCCAGTGACTGTTTTTAAAGTATTCAAGCCACATATCCCATATTTTTTTGTTGTGAGAACTATAAGATATTCTTGATAAACTATTATCTAACGTAAAATTAATCTATAGGGTGAAAACTAGCTAGTTTTAAATGCATCAAATATGTGTCCCTCCCCTGAAAATGGTGGCTTTTGCCTCGCCTTACCTCAGATCTTTAAATTCCAAACTGTATCCATTACTTAAAATCATAATTGTGACATAATCTGTTGGTTTTATATTCAGCACATTTTAGTAAAACATATTTTAAATGTATTTTAATTACTAACAATATTATTATGCTATTATTGATTGATTTACCCCCGGTTTCACAGACAAGGCTTAAACCTAGTCCTAGACTAAAATGTAAGTCTGAGCTGTGTCAGCTGAAAGAAACTTGCTCTGACTGATCTTAAAATATATCAGTGCCTTTGTTTTGTCTTAAGATGACGTGACGTGACATGTGGCCAAGTATGGTGACCCATACTTGGAATTAGTGCGCTGCATTTAACTCATCCAAAGTGTACACACACAGCAGTGAACACACACACACCCAGAGCAGTGGGCAGCCATTTTTTGCTGCAGCGCCCGGGGAGCAGTTGGGGGTTCGGTGCCTTGCTCAAGGGCACCTCAGTCGTGGTATTTAAGGTGGGAGAGAGCGCTGTACATTCACTCCCCCCACCGACAATCCCTGCCAGTACGAGACTCGAACTCGCAACCTTTGGGTTACAAGTCAGATTCTCTAACCATTAGGCAGGGACTGCACACCAGTAATGTGTTTTCTAAGGCATGTTTATGAAAAATTACTTAAATGTCCTAATTGAACTATGGCCTAATCCTGGCTTAGTCTAAGCCCTGTCTGTGAAACCAGGCCATAGTGTTTGTTAGTGAACGTTTGTTGCTAGAAAATTACAAAGTTGTCCAAATCCAGAATTAAAACTGTATTTACGCATGTCAGGCTTAGTTTCTAACAGGGTTGCAAAAACTGCACAACTGATGTAGAAAATAAAACCGCTCATATAATATTGAGTTTGACCTCCTAAGGTTGGCAATTAATAATTTGTGAAGGTTAAGAGTTTGAGGCCCCATTTTGTACCCTATTTGTGCAGTATATTTCTGTACAACACTTACACAAGACTGCTTCTCTAGGGGAGTTCTGTGGACATTACAGTACAGCTCTCTTAATTCACATGACAAATTGTTGTCCCTGTTCTTGGCCTTCTGCATGGAGAGCAGTTTTCTAGGTCTTTATTTTCCTCTTTTTCTCTGAGGAGTAATACCTCAGCTGTCTGCTTGCCGAGTCTCCGTTGGGGGTTTGGTGCCTTGCTCAAGGGCACCTCAGTCGTGGTATTGAAGGTGGGAGAGAGCGCTGTACATCCCCCCCCCCCACCGACAATCCCTGCCAGTACGAGACTCGAACTCGCAACCTTTGGGTTACAAGTCAGATTCTCTAACCATTAGGCCACGACTTCCCCCAGACAACAGGCCCGTGCAGGGACTGCACACCAGTAATGTGTTTTCTAAGGCATGTTTATGAAAAATTACTTAAATGTCCTAATTGAACTATGGCCTAATCCTGGCTTAGTCTAAGCCCTGTCTGTGAAACCAGGCCATAGTGTTTGTTAGTGAACGTTTGTTGCTAGAAAATTACAAAGTTGTCCAAATCCAGAATTAAAACTGTATTTACGCATGTCAGGCTTAGTTTCTAACAGGGTTGCAAAAACTGCACAACTGATGTAGAAAATAAAACCGCTCATATAATATTGAGTTTGACCTCCTAAGGTTGGCAATTAATAATTTGTGAAGGTTAAGAGTTTGAGGCCCCATTTTGTACCCTATTTGTGCAGTATATTTCTGTACAACACTTACACAAGACTGCTTCTCTAGGGGAGTTCTGTGGACATTACAGTACAGCTCTCTTAATTCACATGACAAATTGTTGTCCCTGTTCTTGGCCTTCTGCATGGAGAGCAGTTTTCTAGGTCTTTATTTTCCTCTTTTTCTCTGAGGAGTAATACCTCAGCTGTCTGCTTGCCGAGTCTCCGGTAATTATTAGCTGTTACGCTGAAACGCAGTGTGTTGGTTGTGACAATAAAAACACGTTTTTCAATGTCTGACGTGGCTGAATTAATAAAAGCAATGATTTCTTTAAAGGGATTTGCTAAAACGAGACTGGCTCATTATAATTAAACAGGGACAGAAGATTCAGTTGCTTTTTTTGCTGTATGTATTATCAGACTGTGGGCATTTAGCTAGGAACCATCTCTCAAATGAGCTGAATAGAAATGAAATTATCAGTGTATTGCTCTGCGACGTGAGGATTACAACAAATTACTCTGAATATTAAAAGAGATAAATGTGCAAATCTGTTGTCTCTAACAGTGTTAGTGAATCTGAATTGGTTTGTGTTTCAGGCCTAAACAGTGTGTGAGAGGTAGAAAGATAACAGAAAATACATTCAGTCTGTCTTTTATTGCAGTTGAGTCTGTAGAACCATGAAAGAATCACATAGAACATCGCAAACCATATAGTTTAACGGCTCATAGATTTCACACTAGATTTTTACACTAATAGTTCAATATCTGGCCATTTTATGCTTTTACCAGACTCTACAAACTTGATCGTGACTAGCCTGCTGAAGCTCTTTTCAAAACCACTCCAGAAATATGGTCAAAAAGCTATAAAGTAATATTAAAAAGGCAAAATTCAAAATTCTAGTCGATTTTAATGCAAGTCAAGAACAGAAACAGAAACCATGAACTACACCTAAATTCAGAGGGAAATGGTAAATTATAAAAATGTTCAAGTCACAACCACAGCCCTAAAATAAGAATGTTGTTTGTTGTGAAATCGTGATAAGATTGATTTGTATGTGAAGATGCATAAGAATGTTCTCTTAAACATATTGAGATGCAACAGATGAATATTATTTTCCTTTCTAACGCCCTTCATCCCTGTTTTTCTCAGGCATAATGGCTGACAAAGATAAAGATGTGCCAGTGGTTGAGGATGAAGATGAGCCAGATCTGAACTACCAGCCTCCGGCTCAGAAGAGCCTGCAGGAGATCCAGGAACTGGACAAGGATGATGAAAGCCTGAACAAGTACAAGCAAACCCTCCTGGGTTCTGGACCTGTGGTGGCAGGTTAGTGTACCGTCACTAAAAACCAGGACAATATTTTTGAAACACGCCTACTGTATGTATGTGCACACTATTTATTATATATATATATTATACAGTTAGTTTTTTTTTTTGATTAAGAATACTTTTATTCAATAAGGATGCATTAAATTGATATAAAGTGGCAGTAAAGACATTTGTAATGTAACAAAAGTTTTGTATTTCACATAAATGTTGTTGTTTTTTTAAACTTTCTATATATCAAAGAATGCACAAAAAATGTATGATGGTTTCCACAAGAATATTAAGCAGGACAGCTGTTTTCAACATTGATGATAATAAAAACATGTTTTCTGAGCACCAAATCAGCATATAAGGATTAGACATTCTTGCTGAAAAGTCAACTTTGCAATCACAGAAATAAATGACATTTTAAAATATATTTGAATAGAAAAAAATTAAATTGCAATAATATTTTACTGCATTTTTACTGTATTTTTTTTAACAAATGCAGCCTTAGCACAAGAGATGTCAAACAAACAAACAAATACATAAATAAATAATTGCAAAAGAAATGTGCCAGTGAGCATTTGATAACATTTTTAGTGGATCACAGTCTCACCAAACAACAAAATGATTAGAATCTTACTGATATTTGACGCACATTTATAGAGGCGCACAAATAATGAATGTTTCAGAGTCTCATCTTCTGAAGATTGCATTGTCTTCATGTTTAAAGCTGTAACTCGGCTCTCCAGGGATGGCTCTCCCTTCTCCTCCTGCTGTCTAGACTGATTCAGTCCCCCCGGGGGACTCCAGTATTGGTTCAAAGCCCCCAAACAATATCCTCTTAACTCAGAGAAAGAAGGAGAAGGTGGCTATCACTTAGTCTGAAGAGCATGGCTTTGAACTGCTTTGTTGTTTAGAGAAACATGAAACATGAATTATAATTCCACTCACTGCGTAACGCTGGATAATTTGCACTTGATATTCTGTCCCGCTGTACAATGCATTAATTATAAGATCAGTTATTGTATTTCTCGCTCAGTTATTGAGTAAAATAGCTTTGTTTCTTTTCTGTTTCCCTTCATGAAGAATTGTTTCTGTGATATTATGATCAAAGCCCAGCAATCCTAATTTCTTTTACCACAGGGAAAATCCAAATATACACTTTAAATCCTTTAAGTGTGAACTGGAAATACTTGCTGATACAGTGTTGCTAAAGGCATAAAAGGCAGATTAATTTCCTCTTGACTCATAGGGGTTTAGAACGTTTGATTTAGATGCAATTTAATTTTCTGTTGCGAATCAATCAACTGTGGTAATTTATTTCCTCTTTTTTCATTCGAATGCAACTTGTGTGCCAAGGGTATTTACCTTGTGAGTCCTCTGATTCATAAATGATTCATCTTTGTTTTGTTGGTTATGGCTGGGTTAATAATAGCCTTCTTTCAATATGCTGGAATGGAAATGGCAGCTTGTGCTGGTGTTTTATAGCGTTTTGTGTTTCAGTGTAATGACCGAAAGATCTGCTTTCAGAGATCATCATGACTAGTCAGACCAAAAAGTACATCATCTTTTGTCTCTGAGGACTATGATACAAACCCTTTCTTATATCCTCATTTGCTATATTGTGTATGGAATGAAAATTGTGTCATAATTTGCTCACCCTTATCTCATTCCAAACCTGTATGTTAAGATTGGTGTTATTTTAGTCGTATTTATATATTTTTTTATTCAATCCAATTTAATTTAATTTTATTATCAGTTTTATCATTTTAATTTTTGGTTTAATCTTGCTTTTGTCATTTTTTTAAATATTAATCTTTAGTTTAATTTATTATTATTTCTTTTTTAGTTCATAAATGTATCCAGTTAGTACTTAGTTACCAAGACAACATTTCTAATTGTAATAATCTAATAATAATGAACAGTACATTATTAAAAAAAATTCTCCTTTTGCTCCACGGAGGAAAAAATATGGGTAAATGATAGCCGATTTTTCATTTTTGCTGAACTAACCCCCTCACTGGGACTGAAAACACTGGAAATATGAAGCAGGTTTGTCTTGACGTCCATTAATTTGCCATAAGATTTCCTGAGATATAATAGTGGGATTGTGCCAGGGTGATCAGTCATGTTTGGTGCGTGCGGTCCCCGGTGCACAGTTTAGCGAGTGAGCATGCCTGCGGCGGGTAGTGCCACTTGTAGCCATCAGCAGATGATTAACTGTAGTTCCCACTTTTAAAACCAGCCCACCCTGCATCAATAACACTGCATCAATGAGACCCGTCCAACAATTTGTTATGTGCAGTTTTACACCGCTAGCTCCCTCTTGGCAGTGCAGAAACAATCATTCAGTGGAACAGTAGAGTTAGGCGCCTAATTTAAGCTAGTCACCTGCCCCGCGTGCTTCACGGGACAACTTCTTCGAAGTATGGAAGTTCACACATCAAACCTTCACTCTCATATTGTTTCCCAGAGTTTTAAATGTCACTTTTTACATCACACTAGGCCATTGTATGCCTTCAGAAGACTTGAAATATAGCATATGAACCGCTTTTATAGTGCTTTTGTGGTGCTTTTTGGGTGTTCTTTTGTCCCTTTATGGAGCTTGACAGATATAGTCACAGTGCACTATTGTTGTATTCAGATTCCGAAATTCTCCTTTTAAGTTCCATTGAATAACAGCATACAGGTTTGGAATAACATGAGGGTGACTAAATAATGACTCAATTTTCGTTTTGAGGTGAGCTGTACCTTTAAGGGGTGGGGCAGCTGCAGCTCTATCACAGTTAAATGTGCTGAGGCTGCATGCTGGGGTCACTAACCTGCAGCAGCTCTGTGTCCACCTAAACCCTGACAGGTCCGATCTATTTCTGTAATGGGCGGCGCTCCTATGGACACAAGAAACTAGGGAGGGAATGCATGGCGGTTCATTAGCAACACTGACTGACAAGACGTTAAATGCCTCCTTATCTCATAACGAAGGTGATTATGTTTGTGAAAGACACCGTAGCTCTGTTCCATAACCTAGTGAGCTGCATTTTAAAGAAGCGTTGGTGCGTTCCTGATTCAAAGGCTGTTGCAAAAATAGGCAACTTAATTATGCTGCCTTTTAAGATGAATTTTCCCCCCCAAAGGGCACCATTGCAGAAAAGGCCATTACAGAATGTATAGCAACAAGTTCAGTGAAAAATCCGATCAAAGATTGCAGATAAATAATGAAAATGAATTTAATAATACTGAAAAAAAAAAAATTCTGTTCCTAAAAGTATTAATAAAAATAGTTCAGTGTTATTAAAAATGGTTCATTTAACCAATATTTTTGCTGTATAGTTTTATGCTTAAAGTATCTTCTAATTAGCTTAGCAATATGCTAATGTCATACTGTTGAAATCAGTTTTACCCAATATTTGTGTGTATTTTTTATATGTATTTTCTTGAGTAATTAATTGTCCCATTAGCTTAGCAACATGCTAACATCATACGGTTAAAATCTATTTTACCCAATATTTCTGCATAATTTTGAGTAATCAGAATTTCGTTCCATTAGCTTAGCACCATGCTAATATCAATCTCTATTGAAATCAGGTTTATCCAATATTTGTATTTTTATTAATTATTACACTCTAAAAAATGCCCTTTTTAACCCAGCTCTGGGTTATATTTAACCCAGCATTTTTTAGAGTGTAGACTACCATCCGTTAGCATAATAACATGCTCAATTGTCAATTATGAGTCATGTTTCCTGTGTGCTGTGTAGAGTGTTCAAAATCTATCCATGACCATTAGGATGCTGTCCGTGTTGGCTGTAGGAATTAAGTCAGCTCACTCGGTTTTGGAACACAGCTTTTCATAGACGACAGATGAAACAAAGGAAATGAGTGTGAATTGTATGGCTGGAGAGAGCTGTCTTTCCACAAACCTGAATTGATGATGTTCATGTGCACATATCTGAGATGATTAATGTGTCTTATTTACACACTGACTGGTCAGTTCATTGCAGGTGCACATGGTGGCCTTTTTTTCGCCTTCCCGTTTTCACTCAATTTAGTCTAGTCTAAGTGTCTTCCCTGTGGTCTGAGACACATGATGAATGTGTGGATGAATCGGCTTGGAAGATTGACTGGGCCAGTAATGCTGGATAGGCAGGATTCGCAAGAATGGACAGATTCTGGTGTTTTTCTCAGCCAGACTTGCAGTGCTACTGACAAGAATGATAACTCAAATTGTGCGGAAGATGTGCGCTATTACTGTTCTAAGCGATCAGGCTTGCAGTTTTTACCTGACAGACAATAAAATGGGCAAGAAAATCATGCAGACTTAAAATGAAGGAGAATCCTGAGTCATGTCAAAGGATTGAATAGGTTAAGGTTAGTTTCATTGTTTAGTCGTTTTACACATGTGGAGGTTTCCCACTTTAAGTGTCTTGATTGGTTACCTATAGTAAGCAGAATTTTTGTAGATGTGGAATTTTATTGTAATTTTTGTATTTATAATGCAGTGCCAGTGTACCTGTTACCGGGAGTGAAGTTTGTGCTTTACATCAAGGACCACAATGGAAATAAGTTTTGTTTTAAACTTTATTGTGTTATCCTTGACGAATAGAGTGTATTCACGACTTTTTTTGTCAAAATAAACAAACAAACAAAGGATCAGAAAACCTTTAAGATTTAAAGTAGGCACTTTTGACTTTTGCCAGTAGGCAACCATCTAGAAACACCCTAGCATTATATAGCACTGTGCTAAAATCGCTCAGAACACTTTAGCAACCACATACAACTGTTATTTAACCAGAAACTAAATTATTACATCCAGTAAACACTCACAATCGAACTGCTGAAATGAAATCAACATGCTAATGTCAAACTTATTGTTTTATTCACTACGGGAAAAAGGCTACTCTGATGAATAAGTTGGCTTATCCTACAGTACAGGTACCAAATGTAGAGCAGAATGTTTTTTCAGTTTCTCATCTGTTTTATTCATTGCATTGTAGATCCCAGCATTCCTAATGTTCAGGTGACCCGACTCACTCTGATGTGTGACCAGGCCCCTGGACCCATCACCATGGACCTGACAGGTGAGTCTCACCAGAACAATTATTCAACAAGTGCTTTATAATTCACGCATAATCCAGTTCACTTACAATGAGGACTGACTATCACTTAAAAATATAATTGACTTCAGATTAGGGCTGCACGATAAATCGCATGCGATATTTAACGCGCATCTTATCAGTAAAGCCAGTTCTGTAATCAGCGTCAGTGAACAACGGCTCTGTGTAGTTAATGCTGCTCAATGTGAAAGCACGCACGTGATGGAGATTTACCGCTGATTACAAAACCGGCTTTCTGACAAGATGCGCGTTAAATATCACATGTGATTTATCGTGCAGCCCTACTTCAGATTTATCAGATATACAAATACTGACTGTGACTGTGTTGTATTTGTTTTGCTTTAATAGATTATTTTGTATTATTTTACACAGAGTATTTTTAATATAATTAATTGTACTAAAGTAATACTACATTGGCCAGTGTTATTTTAGTACTACTTATATATTTAGTATTTAGAAATAGCTTTTATTTTTGTATTTTCAGTTTTCATGTTAATTTTAGTTAGTTTTAGTACATTTGTTTGTGATTTTGTCATTTGTTTTTACTTTAATAGATTATTTTTATTATTTTACACACAGTATTTTTAATATTATTAATTGTACTAAAGTAATACTACATTGACCAGTGTTATTTTAGCATTACTTATATACCATCTAGTATTAATTAATATTTTGAAATAGCATTTATTTTTGCATATGCAGTTTTCATTTTCATTTTGGTTAATGCTTTAGTAAATTTGTTATGTGATTTTGTCATTTGTTTTACTTTAATACAGTATTTTTTATTATTGTACACACAATATTTTTGATATTATTAATTGTACTAAAGTAATTGACCGGTGTTATTTTAGTATTGCATAATATACCATTTAGTATTTATTAATATTTTGAAATAGCTTTTGTTTTTGCATTTTCAGTTTCATCTTAATTTTGTCATTTTTAGTAGTTTTCTTTGTGTTTTTAGAAATATTTCTGTATAAGCTTTAATTTATTTTTATTTCAGTTTAGTTTTAGTAATTTTAGTACTTAAAATAATTTCATTTGGTTGCAAAGGCAGCATTTCTAATTTTAGTTTTTTCATCTAATGTGTATATTTTATTAAATTTCAGCTGTATTTCAAACAAAGAAATCAAATCAATTCAAATGAAAATGATTTGTAATAGTTCAGTTTTAGTTAACAATAACAACACTGACATTGACAGCCCTATTTCAAATCCATAGCATCCAGTTTGCATTATTTGCATGATTAGTATTCGCAGGATAATAGTCGTGTGGGTTGAGGTAAGTGGGTTGAATCTGCGGTCTCTATTGTCCACACAAAGGCTTCTGGTCAAGAGCTGGAAGGGCATGTGCTTAGTTGACACTATTGACAGAGGCGCAGCAGCTCTGCACTGCATTCTAATGCTTCACCTCCCCTGCCTTCAGAGGGATGATGTCATTCCTTCCCCTGCCAGCCAACATCACGCAAGCAGATCTGCAACACAAATCAACGTACACTGCTGCATGTAGCCACGTCCCGCCTCGATACACTGGAGGGGCCTGTCGGGTCTTTTGACGGTCAGAGCAGGTTTCTGCCGCCCTCCTTTGCCCTCAGCCGGTTCAACAGTGTGTTTCTCTCTTTAACAACGGGAGCACGGCAAAAGGGCACCTGGTTGCTAGGCAATGGGATGATTCTGGGCTGTTTAAGTCAGAGCTTTAAAGTAAGAAGAAGACCTTTTCAGATATAAAATCTGTAACTATCATTCACAGCGTAAAGAACCTATGCACCAGCACGTTTCCTCTTTTAGAACAAAACCAGAAGTGACTGCGGTTTGAGTTGGTACAGGAAGGCGTTGCCGTTCTAACATAGAGTACATTGTTGCGCTTTTGTGTGTGCACTTCCTGTTTAGCAACTTTTATTCTTAAATTATCTCTGCCCTGACAGAAGGGGAACAAAACACACTTCATTTCTTCATTGGCTCCCTGATGGCTGGATAGATGGTCAATTTAGCTAACCATGTAAGATAGTTTTTTTTTTTTTTTTTTAAGAAATTGGTGAACGTAAGATTCTTCCTTTAAAAAGTATTACTCCAAAAGTTTGAATGGTAGTAATTTTTTTAATAGGTTTTGCACTGAAATTCTGTGCTACAGCTATAAATTCACCTTAATCTTTACATATATAAAAAACTGTTTTTACTGTACAAGAAACTGCAGACAAACATCATGAAATCTCGCTCCATAGTCTGAGTTGTAAGCAGGAGCACATTAGCGATCTGTGATCCAGGAGTCCTGCTGTAAGTGACGGCCGAGCGTGGCACCTCACGGCGGGACGTCCGCTGGGATGGAACATGCTAACCAGACTGAGTTTTTGATGGATGTGGCTGGGCTGACACGCGGTGGAGGAGAAAGACTGTGAGAGTTAGTGGTGGATGAAGGTGGGGAGCAGAACCTGACTGCACTCCAGAAAAGCACTCAGCGTGACAGCAGAAGTTCTGCTCTGCTGACGTTCAGATTAGAGCAGCAGGAAGCCAGACCTTATCACGGCGCTCTTAATTGAATCCGAATAGTGAGTCCACATCTAAGCAGTTGAATATCTTGCGGTGTTTGTCGCATCCCTTCTGAGAGAAATGTGAATAAAGTACAGAGGATGCACTCTTAAAGGAATCGTTCACCCTAAAAATTTAAATGAGCTGAAAATGTAATCACCCTCAGGTCATCCAAAATATAGATGCCACCTATGTTCACCTATGTTCTTCATCAGAACAGATCTGGAGAAATTTTGCATTATCACTTGCTTGCCAGTGGATCCTCTGCAGTGAATGGGTGCCGTCAGAATGAGAGTCTGATAAAAACATCACAATAATTCACATGTAATCTTGTTCATTAATAATAATGTCTTGTGAAGCAAAAAGTTGCATGTTTGAAAGAAACAAATCCATCATTAAAGGGATAGTTCACTCAAAAATGAAAATCTTGTCATTAATTAATGTCGTTCCAAACCTGTAAGACCTTCGTTCATTTTCGGAACACAAATTAAGATATTATTAGATATATTACAATTAAGATATTTTTGATGAAATCCAAGAGCTTTCTGACCCTGCATAGACAGCAACACAACTACCATGTTGAAGGCCCAGAAAGGTAGTAAAGACATCATAAAATAGTCCATGTGACATCAGGGGTTCAACCATAATTTATTATTAAAGGGGTCATATGATGCGATTTCAAGTTTTCCTTTCTCTTTGGAGTGTTACAAGCTGATTGTGCATAGATAAGATCCCTGAAGTTGCAAAGACTAAAGTCTCAAAACCAAAGAGATATACTTTATCAAAGTTAAGACTCTGCCACGCCCCCCTAAAACGGCTCGTTCTAACACGCCCCCACATATCTACCTCACTATGTGGCAATATTTGCATAATGCCGCCCAAATGTTCACGCAAAGAAAGAAGG
>NW_015541005.1:1133521-1138407 GCF_001515605.1 Sinocyclocheilus anshuiensis | reverse complement strand
CTTTAAGATTACTTACAACAGAACAGCAATGCATTTTATGGACGACCGTTTCGTGAACCTAGGAGAGGAGGTAATTCTGACTTTGCTATGACAATCTGGCGCTTCTGAATCAGCTACTGTTTTGTTATTAGTTTAAGTATTTGCTATTGACTGTTCAAATGCGGAGTTTTGCGCATCGTGTGTGTGTGTGTGCGAGAGAGAGAGCGCGAGAGGGAGAAAGAGAGAGAGCGCGAGAGATAGAGAGCGAGAGAGAGAGAGAGAGAGAGAGAGAGAGAGACTGCACTTGTCGGAAGGAGGGACTTTGTAGAAAACAAAGCGTTTGAGAGAGGCGGGGCATAGAGGACCTACAATAATGTACAGTATTTGAAAAATAATGTGTTTTTTTAACATTAAAGCATGTCAACATATTCTGTTACACCAAATACACAAAATAATGATCTTTAAAAAAGCATCATGACCCCTTTAATGACAGAATTTTCATTTCTTGGTGAAAATTGATCATAAAAATAGAATGTCTGCACACCTCGGCTCCAAAAATACAAAAATGTATGTATTATGTAAAATGTATCTATGTGATAGTCTGTTTTAAAATGTTTGTATTTTTTGGAGCCTAGGTGTGCCGACTTTTTTCTATTTTTCTATTTTAACCAGAAACAATGGTTTTGAAGTTATTACAAACATGCAGCTTTTCAATTCGCAAAATGTTAACTGATGAACTGGAGTCATGTCATGTCATACTTGTGGATTATTGTGATGTTTTTATCAGCTGTTTGAACTCTCATTCTGACGGCACCCATTCACTGCAGTGTTTCTGTTGGTGGATAAGTGATGTAAAGTGAAATTTCTGCAAATCTGTTCTGTAAATTTTAAGCAAATTTTAATTTTTAGGTGAACACTGTTGACTTTTTATCTGGGCTGGTTTGGGTCTTATTATGAGCTGTCCTGTGCAAATATAAATTAATGAGCTATTTGGCAGTTACACCGATGTCAGTTCACATTTACAGTATATGGATGTGAAAAGATTGATTTAGAAATTCAGAACTGTTTTGTCCTTTCTTGGCAATGCAGGAAATGGATCTTTTAGTAAAAGCATGATTCAGTGAGTTATGTTGATGATGTGTTGAACGCTGCAGCAGTGGGAGTGCGGGTGGAACGGGGTGCTCGCATTCTCACCTCGTGCCAGATTGCAGCTCCTCCAGACTGCTAGAGCCTCCGCTGGGATCTTCCTTATTATCCATCTCCATCTATGCTCTCTCACTGCTGCTGTGTGGGAGTCATACAAACGGCATACCAACTACAACTTCAGCAAATTGTGTTCAAAACCAACACCCCTGAATCTTTAAGCACAGGGAGAGAATGGACACATATCTCCCTCATGAACATTCTCCTGTTCACACAGTTACAGTTGTTTGCAAAATGAAGAAAAGAAAATACCTCTGAAAATGGCTTTAGGTTTATGCTAATTGTTCAGAAATACTTAAAGGTTGGCCACATTGAAAGTCAACATCTAATTTAAACCTGTGAATGAACAGAAAGGTTTGTTTGTTTTTGTTTTTAAAAAACAATATACACATTACAGTTCAAATTATTGCAGTCTAATTTTTTGGTTGAAATTAATACTTTTACTCAGTAAAGGTGTATTTAATTGATTAAAATGGACAGTAAAGACAGTAAAGACTTTTGTGTTTGTTTATATATATATATATATATATATATACAGTGGGTACGGAAAGTATTCAGACCCCCTTCAATTTTCTGCAATATAACAAAGAGTGAAAAATTGAAGGGGGTCTGAATACTTTCCGTACCCACTGTATATATGTATATATATGTATATGTGCTGTCAAACGATTAATTGCGATTAATCACATCCAAAATAAAGCTTTTGTTTGCATAATATATGTTTGTGTTCTGTGTATACTTATGTATATATAAATACACACAGTATATATTTTGAACATATTTACATGTATTTACAATACATATATAATGTAAACAAAAACTTTTATTTTGGATGTGATTATTCGCAATTCATTGTTTGACAGCAGTAATATATGTATATTTTGCACCCTCAGATTCCAGATTTTCAAATAGTTGTATCTCGGGCCAAATATTGTCCTATCCTAACAAACCATACACTAATGGAAAGCTTATTTATTTACATTTAGTCATTTAGCATTTATTTAGCTTTCAGAAGATGTATAAATCTCAATTTTGAAAAATTGACCCTTATGACTGGTTTTGTGGTCCAAGATCACAAATAATAAAAATGAAATAAAGGTGGTAATAAATAAATGCACCAAGAGCTTGTAACACTCCAAAGAGAAAGGAAAAATTGAAATCGCATCATATGACCCCTTTAATATTTCACAATATTAGTGTTTTTATTGTATTTTTGATCAAGTAAGTATATTGATGAGTCTTATTTCAAAAACTTACCCCAAATGTTGACCCCAAACTTTTGAACAGTAGTGTATGTGTGTGTGTGTGTGTGTGTGTGTGTGTGTAATATAGACAGACAGATCTAGTTTAGATGTTAGTGGAGCTAATAATCACCATGTCATAAGGAGATCACACACGCCACGATTCAATGCTCACTGTCGCAGACACGGACTAATCCTCTTGTCCAATCAGGATTATGTTATTACAGTGATTATCAGTGCTAGATTTAGTCAATTACAGATAAGGGATTTCATCTTTGTGATGTAAAAAAGGTTTTGAGAGGGCTGGATGCTGCTTCTGTTATATTAATAGCAACATCGCATGTCGGCACATGCAAAGGGTCGACTTCAAGATGGAGAATCTCCAAGCCCAGATCCAGTTCCATCAGATGATAAAGCCTCTACAGTCTAAAAATAGTATTAATGTTGAGATGTGGAGCACAGGACACTAATGAACACAGTCTGGCATTTGTCATCATGTGAATAGCCCACAAATCATCATTGATGTTGTTCATTGTATCAATCTCCGATTTCTCCTTCCTCCCCCGTCTCTTTCAGTATCCATTACAAAGCACTTAGGGCAGATTCAAGGGATAAATTGATAAAGCAGCAGTTGCACTTTTGTAAGGAAGCTCTTTGCATTGAACTCAGTTGAACTACAAGCAGAAGGATGCGACCTGCAACATAAGAGGCTCACATTTGCAATTCTGATATTGATTTCTGCTGTATTTCTTTAAAAATATATGATTATAACAATGTTAAATTGCAGTTAATTTCACTCTGGCTGATGTAAATAAACTTTTTTTTTTAACATAGGTGACCTCGATGCTTTGAAGAAGAAGAACTTCACCATGAAGGAGGGAGTGGACTACAGGGTGAAAATCCACTTCAAGGTGAATATAAATCAGATTTCTGTCATAAAACAGTCTGCAGTGATGGTTGGTCATTCTTTTATACTGTGGCCTAAAAATACTGTTGTGTATTTTTAGCTTAAAATCTAAAGTGGATAGATTGTTTATTTCCTGTCTTGACCGGGCCAGTGCTATGAACAGCATACAGAAATACACACAGACACCCTTTCCCAGGCTAAAATTTCCTAAAAATAATACACTTGAAATATTTGTAAACAGATTGTACGGAGAATAAAATTGTCTATGGAGAGTACAATGTAAGCAGAAAATGAGTTTATGTGGGGTTTTTTTGGGCTTCAAAATATAAGTGATGTTGAAATGTTTTGTAACAGTTTCCCCAAGAACATTTAATTAAAATGGCATCTAAAGTCACTTTATTTCACTGTGAGTCACACCAGATCATATTCCTGCAAAATACCATTATTCACAAAATCCCTTTTGGATCCAGCAACTCAACAATATCTTTCTAGCCCATGATTCATCAGGATTTGATGCAGCTTCACACAGAAGATAAAAGAGCTTTATAGTTAATGCTCAAATATACTAAAATAGACAGTATCTGTATTTCAATGTATGGGTATTCCCTAAAAGGGAATGGGAAATGGAGTGAATTCCTAAAGGATCTAACAGGACCTCTGCTGGTGCTACAACAGGTTGAATGTCCTGAGAATGAAAATGACATGCTAAATTAATAATATTTATTCTAATTCATTCCATCTGTTCCCATTAGGTCAACAGGGACATCGTGTCTGGACTGAAATATGTGCATCTGACCTACAGGAAAGGACTCAGAGGTAAGAGCATCTGTAGTCATGAATTTAAATGTTGGCATTGACGCTGCAAGTGCTTGAGTCAAGGGTGTATTGATATCTTTATACACACATGTACTGTTTCATATGACACATCAATTTCTTTATTTAAACGTAAAAATGGTAATAAATGTTTTTTTTTTATAAATATGCATATTTAAAACATATTTAAAAAATATAAAATTAGTGAATAATTTTATTGATTTATTTTATTTAATAGAAAAAATAAGAGACATTTCAAATGTTTGTTGTTAATGTAGTTAAAGCTGCAGTCCGTAACTTTTTTCCGGTTAAAAATGATCCGAAATCAATATTTGAGCAAGTACATAACCAGCCAGTGTTCAAAACTATCGCCTTACTTTAGCCCGATTCACAACGGTTAGCTTATAACAATGTTTTCTAATTTGAGTGGTACGGGTAGGTTTTCGCAGGAAATTCAAGCATGGCACTGCGTCATTACGTCACGTCTGTAAACATAAAGAAGTTGTCCCGGCTACTAGGCTATTGCATGTGAGGATCCTGCTGGTGGCAGATCGTTTACAGCCTTTTCTCACAGCAGCCAGAATAATTCATTTTATCATTTTGATGGCGGATTGTAATCCATAAAGGATTATGTGTTTATGAAACACATGTGAATGAAATTAAATTATATTCCAGTTTTAAATGTGCTTCTGATTACAGATAGGCTGGGATTACAAAGATTTGTATTTTAAAGAAAACCAGTT